>NC_041217.1:166603-194824 GCF_002837175.3 Physeter macrocephalus
CAGTGAAGCCAGGCGGCCCTTTAGGACGTGAAGGCGGGGGGGGGGGCGCGGCACGCGTCGGTGTCGGTGGGGAGCGCCCGCGTCTCGTGCAGCCGGTTCTCAGCACCGCTGGTTTGGGCGAGAGGCTAAATGGCGTTTGCCGTCTTCCACCCAGAGTGACGGCTGCCGTGCGAAGCGAGACGGGGTCGGTGGCCTCGAGAGCAAACTGAAGAGACGCCTGGAAAGAGAAGGCCTCTCCGCCGAGCGGTGGGAGCGAGTCGCCAAAACGCGGACGCCTAAAAAGAAGAGGATCAAACTGAGCCGCCGCAAGGACACGAACAGTTTCAAGTTAGAGAGGGCGCGTGGCTCTGAGCTGGTCCCTTCTGCGGACACTCAGTCCCTGCCCTCAGACACGTCCTGCTCGGAGCAGGAGGCCTCTGAGGACGAGGACGCCGTCTGCCCGGCCGCGAGCTGCCTGCAGCCAGAAGGAGACGAGGTCAGTGAGGTTTGGGCCGCGGAGGACGTGCGTTCCCTTAACTCAGAAACCCTGTAAGCTACGGCTCACCTGGCCGGGCCTCTCTCCTGCTCACCTGCCTTGAGCCGAGCTGAGTGGATTGCTCACCCTCCCCCACGGGTGCCTCTGCTCTCACATCGTTCCTGGGTCTCCTCCCTTTTCTTGAAGAAGCTCTTCCTCTGCCCTTTGTCCTTTTCCTGCTCCTCCAGCTTTCACCGCCCAGCCCAGCGCTCAGAAGGTGGGAGGGATGCTGCCGCCACGCCCTTTGCTTCCTTGTCACAGGGCGGCGCTGTCTTAGCCCCAGAGCCGTCACCACTCGAAGACTGGCTTTGACTCGGTCGCTTGGGCTGCCGTGCCCGAGGTCCCAGTGCTGGGGCAGCGGCCTGCCCGGTGTCCGTCGGGCCCGTTCTTCCCCTGAAAACCCCGTCTCCCTGCTCTCTGTAACCAGGTGGACTGGGTCCAGTGTGATGGCAGCTGCAATCGGTGGTTCCATCAGGTCTGTGTTGGTGTCTCTCCCGAGACGGCCGAGGAGGAGGACTACGTGTGCGCGTGCTGTGCGGCGACGGACGCGCCGGGCCGGAGATAAAACAAACAGACCCTAACTGTAATTCAGGACTCGGCCAGAGGACTCCTCCAGTGTCGCAGCAAAGCTGCAGGACTGGCGTTCAGACCAGCCTGTGAACGGTGCTATTTCTATTCCTTACGGGATCGTTTTTCCAGAACTCTTTGAAAAAAAGAAAAAAAAAACGACTAAAAAAATTTTTTGACACTTTTTGTATTTTTTTCCTTAAGAGCTGTTTGTGATTGTTGAGGTTTGAAATGCTGACTGTTTTTTGCAGGGGTTCCCACCAACGTGGAAGGATTGGAGCTTGCACCTTTTCATGTACAGCATTAAAATCTTAACCTCTTTCTGGGATTTACCGGCTTAAGAGTCCAACTCAGTTTCAGTGCCCAGAAGAGCACCAGAAATTCCAGTAGATCCTCATTTGAGGGATTTCTCTCTTGTTTACTCTGTTACCATATTGGGGAGCTTAAGTTTTTCACTTTTGGGGTTTTTGTTTGTTTCTTTTATCCACTTTTCTTTTTTCCTGGTAGACTAGGTTTATTTATCTAAGCAATAACTTCCATGTTGGTTTCAGTGGCTGGAATTAAAACAAAACAAACTTCCAAACAGTGTGTTGGTGCTTTAGCATCTGGTTGATGTCAGAATGCAAACGTCTAGTTTCTGGTGTCACTGGTGACCTAGTGACATAGAAAAGAGGCTGCTCTGTAAGTACCTGCCACAGCTGTATTTTGGCTTTCTCCTTGCTCCTTCCCTCCTCGCCTGTTTTTTTTGGTAGCTTGTATCAAATGTTGCAGTTTATATTGTGGAATAAACCCTTGGTCCTAATATAACCCTAAATGCTGGTTATTCAGAGCCACTAGCTTACATCTGCCTCTGCCCCTCCACCTGGGGCTTTGAAGAGCGGAGGGGTTGCCTGCTTTTGCCCCTGCCCAGCCAGGCTACAGTAGCGGCGGATGGTAGCCTGCAGACACTAAGGGATTCTTTCGTGTCCTGCTCTGTTCGGTGGGCCATATGCCTCCAACCCCCACTAACAAAGACCCCCCTTTCCTCCCGTCTTCAAGGAATAGAACCTGTCTTTAAAGCCATGCTCTTTTTAAACAAGCTTTCTCAGAATGTTGGCAAATCGTTCCTGTGCTCAGATCGGCCCTCCTTGTGGGAACGATGTCTTTATTATGTTTGACTTGACAGGGAAACTTGGTTTAGGGTTGAGGTGTCAGAAGGGGAGGTGTAAGGAGAGTGCACCCTCACAGAGAGCTAGGAGGGTGTGGGTCGAGGAAACACTTGGAAACACCCGGGCTTTGCCCTCTCGCTTTCCTTGCTCTCTCTCTCTCTCTCTCACTGTTGTTACTGGTCATGGATGGCCCACAGCCTTTCCCTGCCTTTTCTTTTTAAAGGACTCTGTTCTGCAGTGGAGAAGACATTCTGGTGAACAGACTCTTGCTTGCTGTCTGCTATCCTGTTGCTAATAATACCTGTTTTCCCTCCATTCTATAGCCATAAATCTGAAGATGGGTAGAAACAGTGGGTCTTTAATAAAACAACAAAAACAGCAGTTTGTGATGTAGCAGAGATTTAAATGTGTACTGCCCCCTTTTATGCAATTCAGATAATTAAATCTCTTTAAGAATGACTTCGAATCGTCTGCAGTTTTCCCAGAGTTGTCATATTTCTCCTTGTCTGATGGGCTTCTGGGGCCAGTGGAGAAGAACAGTCTCCAGAGTCCCATCTGGAGTGGCAGTGGTTTTGGCCTTTTTCTCTTTCACTGACGCGTAGTTGATTGACAGCGTTGTGCCAATCTCTGCTGGTTTCTGGCCTTTTTAAGCACCCCGATTCTTAGACTCCCTGACGTTGGGGCGCGATGCTGACTCCCCCAGTTCCACGGAGAACATAAGCTTAAAGGGGACTTTGCTCCTGGAATAGAGCCTTTGCCTGTAGGGAGCTTCTGCCCGTCTGGCGTGCACCTCCCCTGCCCCACGAGCTTTTCTTCTTCACCTGGAGGGTTGTTCGCAGTCCCTGGCAGCAGCACCCTTGTGCTGAAGAGTCTCTGCCCCGGGTGGGGGGTGGGGTGGGCAGGAGTCTGTGTATGTAAACCACCTCCCCCCCCAGGTGGGGCCACGGTCTGTTCGTTACACACGACGGTACTGAAGTTAAAGGCCTGTCACGTGCCAACAGTTATCCTGCTAGTGAATGACGACGGCTCTCCTGGAGCCTCCATCCTGCCCGCACGCCAGCACGACGCGGAAACACGGACCCCCGATGGACGCCTTCCGTGAGGGACTCACCGAGACCCCGGAGTGGGTGTATTTTCTACAAACCGTGCTTGTGCGAGGCGACACGCGCGAGATGGTAACACACGCAAGCCGACACTGTTCCGTCCCGGGTCTTGCAGCTGCGTGAGGTGTGAGGAAGAAAGGGCTGAGTGAGATCGGAGCCTAAGCCAGGAGGGCACGTGGGTGAAGAAAGAATCTAGTGCCCCCGCCTCAGCGCCGTGACTGCTGTGTCTGTTTTTCCTCCCAAATCAGGCTGTAGGATTTCTCACGAGCGCAAAGGGCTTGCCTGTGTGTCGTCTCTATCCTGGAGGAAGACTGGGATCTGGACGCACTGTAAAAGGAAGGTCCGCTTCTTTACCGCTTCATTTCAGCGTCCTGGGAGGGGGGCTCGTTTACCCTTCTCAGAGTGAACCTGAAGCCAGAGATGCCACCTGAGGTTGTGGCAGTTGGTAGAAACCCGCTTTGTTCTGCCTGCACGCTCTAGTAACGAGAGGCAGAGGTGTTCATGAGACTTGGGGTCTTCCCCGGAAGCATGGGTCCGTGGGCAGGGGTAAGCCTGCGGACAGGGTGGGTGTCTCCCAGAGGGCCGAAGCCCGGCTCCCCTGTTCCTCTGGTTGGGCTCTCATCACGGGCCCCCGCCGCTCCTTTAGGCTCACCGCCCTCTCGACGGAGACCCGCTTTCGGCTTGCACCAGGCCTTCATGCCTGGGGGTGTTTTTCTGGGCTCGGCCCCACCTGGGGTTCCTGCCACGTGACACAGACTGGGGTGGACTGTCGATGCCATGTACCTGGGACAGGAGGCGGAACGGCCCGGCAGGGATTTTAACCGCCGTTGCCTGTTGCGTTCAGTACCTGTGCCCACTCTGTGCTGCGCGTTGGCCTCTGTTAGCACGGTCCTTCCTCGGCGTAAAGATGCAGACAGCACAGTTCCTTTCTGCTGGACTTCGCCTGTTGGGAGGAAGAGCTGAGGAAAAAGATGAAGAGCCCGGTGCCTATCCTTGAGCACCAGGGCGATGGCGCCCATCTTCCGCCCTCTCCAGCCCAGCACGTGGATCCTTTGAGGCCCTTGACTTCTCTGGGTGGTTCCGTGGGACAGAGAAGCTGCCTGGACGAGACCTCGTATGAAGTTGTACCATCATAAATCCACTTCCAAAGCATAATGAGTCCATCTATAAAGCGTACCTTTCACTTGTTCCAAATTTTTGTAAACATTTTCATGTTTCAAGATTGCTTACATAGGAATACATCTTCACCTTTTTATCAGTTAGGGTGGAGCCTTTAGATGTGACCCAGCCCTCTGTTCTGTTCTGGGCTGCTTGGACTAGGATGAAGGGTGGCGAGCGACGCACTCTTACTTTCAGGAGGACCCGCTGCGCTGGATGGAGGAATGGGATTGCGAGGTCGTCGGACTGCTGCAGGTGAGTGGGGGCCAAAGGACTCCTCCTTCTGTTTCCCTTGAATGGGACACGGAGAAACTTAAAATGGCCTTTCTCAGGGAACAAGGTTTTTTGCTCTGTTGAAAAGAAATGCCCAAGACACCCTCTCTTCGCAGGGAAATGTGGGGCTCCTGCCGGATGTTGGGGTCAGGGGGAGGGCGGGTTCAAAAGCACTGGCTCCTGTCTGCCCGTGATCCTGGTAGGAACATACACGGAAGAGGCCCCTTCTGCACAGGGCCGGAGCAGGTCGTTGGACAGTTCATCAAAAAGTCAGTTAACGGGGCTTCCCTGGTGGCGCAGTGGTTGAGAGTCCGCCTGCCGATGCAGGGGACGCGGGTTCGCGCCCCGGTCCGGGAGGATCCCGCGTGCCGCGGAGCGGCTGGGCCCGTGAGCCGTGGCCGCTGAGCCTGCGCGTCCGGAGCCTGTGCGCCGCAACGGGAGAGGCCACGGCAGTGAGAGGCCCGCGTACCAAAAAAAAAAAAAAAAAAAAAAAAAAGTTAACGGATGAAAAAAGATATGCTTACCGAAGTTGTATGTCCATCCACTTAAGAAACTAAAATTGAGAAAAATTAGTTTGGAGAGGCAAGGGCTCTTCTTCACAGTAATCACATGCGTTGTCTATGATTTTCAGTTTCGGCTTCCTTTAAAGTGGATAAAGAATTTAGACATTGTGAAGGAATTTGACTTTAGAATTAAAGATACTTATTTTCTCCAATCTTTTGTTAAGGTTTTCACCTGTACCTAATTTAACAGCAACTTTTTAAAGCAACTCAGTCTAGTTTTTATAAAAACAAGTCTTCACACTCATAGGTTTATGTAACAATCAAAACGTAATGGCTACAACAGACTGACTCGTGGTCAGCTAGGAACAGGCGAGGCCGGAAGAGGCCGACTTCGGGCCAAGGAAGACCCGAGCCGGGGAGAAGCTGCCGTCGGCCAGTCGGGCGTCTGCTGTGTTCACAGCTGCCTGGTCCAGCTCTTGCAAGACTTCGTAAGCTCCTAGGAGATGGCTCGGTGTCCTCTGGTCGGGGCCGTCGTGACCTGCCGGCCGGGTGCAGCCCACCAGGGCTTCTGTCCTCAGCGCAGGTGGCGAGCATCCCTGTCTCGGGTGTGAGAGCTGAGGGGCGGCAGGCAGGCCTAGGAGCGAGGGCTTTGGAATCGGATGAGCCTGGTCTGGCTCTGCGCCTACTCTGAGAGCCAGCCTCTGGGCTCTCAAAGATCTGAGCACCCTGCCCGGGGCGGGGAGCCTGCTGCACCCCTCTGCCCGTGCCCCACCGTTTGCTGTTCCTAGACAGCAGGGACTAGAGGGGCGAGTGTGTGATCTAGGTCACTGCCACCGGTGGGTCATCTGTGCCTTTGTGCCCTGGTTGTGAGGGCCTTTTACGTTACAGAGATGCCTTGAAATCTAGCCGCCCCCCAAATTCCTCACTAAGTTTCCTTTTCCCCGCAGATGTCCAGGACAGCGGTGCGTGCGTGACGGTGCGTGCCTTACTCTGCCTCTGCGTGTCCCCCGTGAGGCCAGGGTCTGTTGGGCACGGGCCTCCCAACCTTGTGCTCGGGACATTGACTAGCTGAGGTCGTAGCGGACGTGGGTGCCCGGCCCGTTTCCTGCTCTCTTCATTCCCACCCCCACCCCCACCCTCCAAGAAGCTTCTCAAGGAGCAAGAGTGAGCAAGTTACAGGGCACTTCTTGCTGCATTAAGGGCAAGCAGTGCCCAGAAAGCAAAGCAGACAGAGGCGGGAATGAGGCAGCGTGCCTGGGAACGGGGCTCTCGGTTCAGCAAGGCCCTACCGCCGCCCAAGGCTCTGTCTGCCCCCGGAGCCCTGCTCGTGGGTGCGGGCGGAGGTTTCCCTGGTCGGATCGGCCAGGAGAGGAGCAGAGTGGCTCAGGCAGTCTCTGGCCGCCTTAGACGTTACCAAGGCTCCAGCCCTGCCTCGCATGCCCCCTTCCCCAACTTCCGTCTTTGGAAAATGGGGAGGGAGGGATTGGGGACAAAGGCCCTCGCTGCGGGGATCCCAGTTTACGGGATGACCACGGGGAAAGGCTGGGCCGGCAGAGGACTGAGCCGTGCGGACTGGGAGCCTCCCTGCTGGCTCCGGACCCGAGCCCCTTCTAGACTGAGTCCCGAGCAAGCAGCACGGGGGTGTGGCTTGAGCAGGCCTGCGGGGGCACTCATGAGCCGGACCCCAAGCCTGGGTCCTAGAAATAACGCAGCCAGGGCTTCCCACTGGGCCGAGACTGCAGCACAGCACAGCGCTTTACGGCGGCCGGGTGCCGTTCTTAGGGCGTCGCCCCCACTCCGGAGCTGACGCTCCCCCTTGGGTGTGCGGCCACGGCTGGAATTTTGATGCCAAACTGTGCCCTTAGCCCTGAGCTTTAAGATTGGAAATAGGGAGCAGGTGAGTATTAGTCGAGGAAGGGACGTCCAGGTTCCTGAGGAGATTGTGCCGCCGGCCCGGCTTTTCTGTCCTAGTCCGAGCTCATGGCAAGCACAGTTCTCCTGGCCGCCGACCACAGTCCCTGAATGCGCTGACACAGTCGGGTGGCCCTCAGGACAAGCCTGCGGGAGTGTCTCGCAGGCGGCAGAGGGCAGCAGAGGGCCGGCGCCAGGCTGCTTTCCTGCCAGGTCCCTGAGCCGGGCCTCTGCGGCCCCTGCTGGCACCCTGCCTGGGCCTCTCCGTCCTGCCCCTACGCCAGCGCCTGCAACGTGGAGCTCCTTAGAGGTTCCGCTCCGTTTAGGGGAGACTGAGTCGTGGACTTCAGATGGGCAGTCAGGCCTTCTACCCAAGCTGCTGCTGGTCCCCGTTCTGTGCCCTGCGCGAATCTTGCAGATTCAGGGCCCACAGAACGTGGTCGCTGTCCCCGAGGAGCTGAAGTCCAGTGGGGGAGGGGCCTGCGTAAACAGATTTTTGGGGTTTCTTGCTCTCATGGTCATCACAACCGTGACGGGGTCAGAGAAGAGCTGCCCACAAACTGGCCGTGTGGCCGTGCTGAGGATGAAGGCCTGGCCCACTTGCCTCTCCCCTCCGCCCCCAACCCAGTTCCCACCCAGTTTCCACCTAAGGGAGTCAGAGAACCACACGTTGTGCTGGGGAAGGGACAGGCCTTGCCTCCAAGTGGGACCCTTGGGTACAAACTCTGCTCATGTGAGTAGAGAAGACACCTTCGGGGATGCCCGGTGTGGCCAGAACGAGAGGTGCGTGTGGGGCGAACAGCGACGAGAAATAATAAAAGCCGACACAACCCTTAATACGTGCTGGGCCCTCTCTGAAAGCCTGGCGTAAAGTGACTCCATCTCCGCAGCCTCCCAGTGAGGTCGGTACTCTCGTACCCATTTCACAGGTGGGCCCCTGGATTTCAGAGAGGTTAAGGCTGAAGGCCATCCAGCTGGTACAGAGGAGCCAGGATTCAAACCCAGACAGTCTGGTTCAAGAGTCTGAACCCCGTACAAACAAGGTGGACGGCCTCTGTGTATCCTTGAGCCTAGCGTTTGGGATGTGTGGCTCCCCAGAGCAATAAAGAATTCCTAAAAACTCCACAGCAAAGTTTCTGATGCCCTTAAGGGCTGTGGGTTTTCTCCCACCACCAGTACGGTGCAGCTTACAGAAGCCTTACTTTTAGAGGACTGGGTGACTTTTTTTCCCCCCTTAAACTGGTTTGGTTGTAACTCAGTCAAGTTGGAAATGCATGTCAGCTGCCTCGTTAAGGTCTGGGTATCCGCTGCCTCACGGTGCAGGCCTGTGTGCCGGCACCCTGCCCTTCGGGGCTCCTGGGGTGGGCAAAGGCACATCACGCGGGACGGAGGCCAGGCATAGCCACTGAGATCCTGGCAACGAGAGCAAGTCAGCGCGAGGAAACAAGGCCTTCAGTGACGGGAGGGCCATGGCTCCCAGGTGACTGGCCTGACTGGCCCGGCCTGAAGCAAGGGCTCTGTGGTAGCAGGGCCTTATCTGGGCAGAAGCCCGCAGCGCCCACAGCCCAGATAAAGGACCCATCAGGCTGTGCCGCTCGTGAGCGTACATACACACGCACACACGCCCACGAATGACATAACCCCCGGCTCCGATGGAGCCCCTTCCGGGCCGGGTGTTTGGGCCCCCTCCGTTGCTCCTCCCCTCATTCCATGAAGTGAACTCACTTGCTAAGCACCCAGGCCTGTGGGAGGCAAGCCGAGATTTGAACCCAGGCAGCTGGGCTTCAGAACCCAAACTGGCCGGCACCACACGTGCGGCCCCCTTTGAGAAGCCAGCAGGGGAGGGGACCAGCCTGGGCCTCCGAGCACCTGACGTGCGGCTTTTCTAAACCACAAACTTGGCCAGGTTCCTCCTGTGTGTAGACGCCTTCAGTGGTCTCCGTTTGCTTCCGAAGAAAATCCTAACAGCCCGGTCTAGAGCCCGGCCACCGTGGCCTTGCCCTTGCGTCTGACCTTGCACGACCCCCCAGTCCCAGCACACGTGGCCCCCAGCAGGGCTATTTTCCCGTCCCTGAAGCGTCAGAACAGTAGCTGCCTGCTGTCGAGGTCCTGCTCAGGGTTTCTTAAGTCCTTTCTCAGTGGTGACAGCAGTGCCTCGGTAGGTGCTGGAGTCTCCATCGGACGGACTGGGGGGCTGAGCTTCAGAGTTAGGAGACGCGCCCCTGGCCATGCGGCTTCCTGTCCGACCCTCCAGTTCTCCTGTCCACCTTGACCTGCTGCTGCCGTCTGGCCTGGAGGCACTGGAAAGTCACTTGGTCAGTCACTGCAGGACCCTTGGGGGTCCTCTGGGGGTCTCTCTCGGGTTCCAGTTGGTGCACGTGGTTTCCGCCGTCTTCCCTAAGTAGGCCATGAGCCCTGGGCGGCGTGCAAGTGTTGGCTTCCGTGCCGCCAGCCCCCGGCGGGTGCCTGATAGACAACGTCCTCAGTGACGGGAGAGCTCTGGACGAGATGAGGCACGCGAATGAGGCTGAAGTCGGGGTTTTGCTCCAGATTTGCACCCGAGGCCCGGAGAAGGGTGGCTGGTGGCCCTGGGACACCCACGCCGGCCGTGTGTCCATCAAGGCCTCTCCCCCTGCTGTCCTCTCTTCTGGCCTCCGGTGCTCACCTCGCCGGGCCCCATCAGGCCGCTCTGAGACGCGACCTCAACGCGAACGGGGTTCCTGGGCGTGGGCGTGGTAAAGGGCCCGGGTGGATTATTCAGAAAGTGTCTCAACTGATTGGCTTTTCACCCCCTCGATGGTCGGTGTCCTGAGAGCCATGGTTGCCCGTGGGAAAGAAGAGTCGTCGCGCCTGCTGTGGTTTCCAGCTCGGAGCACGCCCCTCTGCGCACAGCCCCTCCTGCATTTATGGATTCACTGGAGGAGGGCCGCCGGGGGGTCTGGGGAAGGGGCAGCCTAGTCCAGGAGAAACCTCTCCTCTCCTGGGGGAGTGAGAACCCGGGCTCAGAGGATTTACCTGGGACACAGGACTGACTGGAGCTTCACCGAGGAAGGAGGAAATACAGTGATAAAATCCGGTGTTTAAAATTACTCCCTTTGAGAAAGAAGAGAAATCACGTTCACTTTCAGCCAAGTTAGGGGATGGAAGAATGTGAAAAGAGGAAGGCCCCATGATGTTCACTAGGTCCTTCGGCCTGATGAAAATCTGAGATCATTATCTTTGTGACTTAGTTAATTTCTTCTCTATGCCAGGTATGGTCCTGAAAACCTTAAGATGCCCCCTCTCTGGCAGTGTGAAATTAGAGATAAGAAGTCCTCCTCCACCCTCCGCATTCTGTAGTAGTTAAAAGTTTCATTGGACTCACTTTTAAAAATTGTTTTTATTTTGTTCATTGCATGGGGAATAAACAATTATAGTTCACTTAATCAGCTTCCTGGAGGAGGTGGCCTTCACCGGCTATTTAGAGACCGGTTTTTTGGGTTTTTTGTTTTTTTAAAAAAATTAAAACGTAAGATATTATGTGAATTGTATGATATTTAACTTTATCCATGTTTCATTTTTTGGCCCCATCTAATGAGTTGATGTCTTCTGTATTAAAAGCATTTTTATGCAATAGCTAAAATTAAGTGGACTTTAGTGTGAAATATATTGGTGTAAGTAAATTCAAAATACATTTAAGCTTGGTATGTCTACGAAATCAGATTAGATGAAGGTCACCAAGACCTGAGTGGCAGGAATTGCACAGAAGTTTTAAAAGCCTTCACTCTCTCACGAGCAGGAAAGCAGGTGTCTCAGTGGAGAGCTTCACCAAGGTCTGCCGAATTGTCAGGAACGACGCAAACTGCTCCAGCGCGTGGCAGGATTGGGGGGGCGGGGGGCGTGCCGCGGGAGGATGGGAAGGACAGGGCTGGGAGAGGTGTGAAGAGAAAGCAGGGCCCAGGAGCTGCCCGGGACCTGCGGTGTTATGGCGGCTCTGGCTCTGTGCTATCTGCTCTGATGGCAACAGCACAGCTTTGACAACTTCGTGAGGACAGAGACATCACCAGGACAGAGGGCGGGAGCAGTCCAAGTGCCAGCAGACCTGTAAGAGAAGAAGATGGGCCAAAGGGATTATTTAAGCAGATCAGCGGCCGGCGGGTGGGAGGAGGGGCAGGGAGCCTGGGTCCCCGGGGAGCGCCGTGATGGGGGAGATGCTGCTGTTCCCTCTGTGCCCTGTCTCCGACCTGGGAACAACCAGAAATGAAACGGCAGGAAGCACTTGTTCGGTAGAAAGTGGAGAAGCCGCGTAACCGGGGCTTACGGGCTTTCTCCCTGGAGAACTCTCAGAAGTCCTCTGAGAGCTAGGCAGCCCTCCCCCACCTTCATGGGTTCAAATGGTACCGCACGGAGACAGAGGGATTGCCTTGGTGGCCTAGCTGAGCGGCAGTTCAGAGACGGTGGTCTAGGACGACCACGGACTCTTCTTTCAAAGGACAGACAGTTGGAAAGGAAGTATCGAATAACTGGTGGTGGCCGGTGGACGTCCCTCCCACCCTTTTCTAGCCCCTGAGCCCCGGGGGAATGGACGCCAGGGGTGCTGAGCCAGTCAGGTTTGTAGCCCACACCGCTGGTCCTGACGAAGTAAAAGAACGTGGAGGCCGTGGCCAGGGACACCACCTTTTTCGTTTAACTAGATTGACCACAGCCTTGACTCTAAATAGTCTGGGAGGCAGGCTGGCTCCCTCTCCCCTAGGTCCCCGGGCTCATTTAACAGATGCGGGGCCAGCAGGCGACACAGGTTTTGAGTGGAGTGGTGGGCGGCCAGGCGGCCCAGTTGGCTTGGCCGGGTTCTGTGCCAGAAGACCGCAGCCCTCGCTCTGGCCTGCGTCCTGCAGATTCACCATCAGTTGGGGGGCGCAGGAAGGAGTGACCCGAGCCCTTTAGGGAAGCAGCGGGTCCCGGGACGCGCTGGCTGAGGTGGGTAGCCTGATGACACCCTCCCTCGTGGTCGCGGGTTCAGACTCCACTCCCGGCTTCGTTCTCTGCCCCTTGCCCGGCGAGTGGGGGTGACCTCCAGGCCTTGGGCGGGCACAACTTCAGTTTCACGTAGGATCCCCCAGGCCTTCCATCCCCTTGAGGCAAGCTGGCTGGGATGGCCTCCATGTTCTACCTCTTCTCATCGGCCACGTGATCTGGAAAAGGCCGCTTCTCTCCCCGCCTCCCCCCTCCCCCTGCACAAAGCTTACTTCCTCTTGCGTCCCTCCTACTGCGGTATATTCCATCCCGCACTCAGCGTGTCCTGAGGACTGGCGTCAGGTCAGGCGCATTCTGGCGGGAACCTCTCTGGGCATCGCTGGGAGAGGCAGGTGCTGCAGTCCTGCTGTAAAGTTGGCTGGAAATGAGCTCGTGAATATTCAGATAGTCGCACCGTGCTGCCAGGAGCTCCTGGCGCTGTGTCCCTCCTCGCGCTGCCCCGGAAGGAAGAGCTCCACTTGGTGCCTGCCAGCCCTGCCCTTCTCTCCACCACGGACAGTCCGCGGCTCCTCGGCCAAAGTACCATGAGGGGCCGTTTCCTCCCTGCGAACCGCCCTCATACCCACCTAGAGGGCTGCCCTCAGCACTGAGAGGCCAGCGCGTGTGGAAAGCCCTGTCATGTGGAAACGGTCATCTCCACTCCTTCTAGGTCCTCCTCCGCCCCTCCCTCCCTGTCCTCTCACCTGCCCTTTAGGCTCAGAAACCCCTCCCTCCAGGTGAAAACTACAGGTAGAGGTGGCCTTGGGAGGAGGAGGAGGAGGAGGAGGAGGAGGACGGAGAGGAGCGGGGCTCAGAGATCCCAAACGGCCACGGGGCTCCTGAGGCCAGCCATGGAGCCTCGAGCTGCAGTGGGCTGGGGAGGCGGCGGAGAAGGAGCTGGCCCGAGAGAGACAGCCCATCTCGGGCGGGGGCTACGAGACCCGGTTCCGGTTCGACCCTTCCTGACCCTGAGCAGCAGCCGTGACCTTGAGCAGGAAGTGGGGGGGGGGGCGCGGGGAGGCCCGGGGGGCCGGCCGCAGGGGCCATCTCGGGCGGGGGCTACGAGACCCGGTTCCGGTTCGACCCTTCCTGACCCTGAGCAGCAGCCGTGACCTTGAGCAGGAAGTGGGGGGGGGGGCGCTGAGAGCCCAGAGGGGCTGCGCGAAGGGGGAGCCGGCTCTGCTCAGGGCAGGCCCGCCCCCTGCCCCTCCTCCAGCCCGCCCCGCTCCTCCTCGTCCCCTGCCGCTCCTCCCGGACCCCGCCCCCTCCCGGCAGGTCTCCGCCTCCTCCCCGGACCCCGCCCCCTCCTCCGACCCCGCCCCCAGCCTCCTCCCCGCACTGCAGCGCGCACCACGGGTCGCGCGCCTCCCTAGCAGCGGCGCAGGCTGCAAGCTCAGCAAGTCTTGCGGCAAAGACACTCGGGCCGAGTTGGGGCCGGGGCGCAGCGCGACTCCGGGCCGGGAGCGGACGCCCCCTCGGCCGTCGTCTGCAGCCCGCCGCCCCTCACTTCGGGGACCCGGGGCTCTCCTGGCTGGCCACCCCGGTGAGTCGTACCCCCGCGCCGTGGGGGGCACCGACCTCCACCTCCGAAGTTTCTGCTACTGAGCCGAGGGGCCTCGGGTGGGGTCTGCTCCCTGCGGTGGGTGGGGTCGGGGAACTTTGAGGCCAAGGGGGCCTGGCGCCCGCACCGTCCTTTGGGGGGAGTTTGCACGCGTCCAGATGAAGCTTCGTTTGGGGAGCTGGACCCGAGCGGCGAGGAGTCGGCTGCTCTGCCGGTTTGGGGCGGGAGGAGGGGGCAGATTTCTGCCCTGGGCACCCCGGGGCGAGCTGCAGGGCGAAGGGGCGGCCGACGTCCCCTGAACCCCCGGCCTCTGCGCCCCCCGCCCTTGCCGCGTCTCTGGGACGCCCCCCACTCGCGTCTCGCCCACCCCTGCCGCCTGAGCGGTCTCCAACGGAGGTTCTCTTGCCCCCGCCTCAAGCTTCGGGGACCGCCGGCCCCGCCGTCGTGGCGGGGGGCGGCAGGGAGGGTCCTAGAGCTCCGGGAGGCCGAGACCCTGGATGGGGAGAAGGTGAGGAGGCAAAGTACGGGGATTGTCTGGAAGTGAGGGTCCGGAGGAGCTGGGACAAGGGCCGCGAGGGGGATGGAGGCGCCCCTCACCTCCTCCAAAGCTCGTGACTCAGCAGACCTAGGACGTCCCGTCCCGAGGCAGCCCTCCGCCCCCGCTGGGCGCCCAGACCCACCCGCTTCCTGGGCTCCTTCATTTACTCTCCCGCTTGGGGTTCCCCCTTCCCCTGCCTCTATTCCCTCCCCGTCTCAGGACACCGGGTGGTTATTTTTTGACTAAAAAGATAGGTGATTTATCGTTTCTCCTTTCCCCTTTTCATTCCCACATTCCACAGGTGCCTCCAGGACACCCCCAGCCCATGGTGTGTGTGTGTGTGTGTGTGTGTGTGTGTGTGTGTGTGTGAGGGGGGCCGCCAAAGCCCCATCTCTCCCCTCTGCAGCATCCTCCCCCCTCCGCTCTTAGGGTAGAGGGTTAAGTACTCGCCGCTGCTTTCTCCTGTGGTGGCCGAGAGAAAGCGGCACAAGGACAGAGGAGGCGGTGGCCCAGGAGGGGCACCGCAGTGGGGAGAGAGGGCTGCCCGGATTGGAGTGGGGTGGGCACAGGATCCGGGGTACCCCGAAAGACGGGAGGGTGGGCTAGGGTCTGACCTGGAGAGCTGGGGGCCCCTCCCGCCTCCCCCCACCCCACCCCTGCTTCGGCCCTGGGGGGAGGCTCCCATGTACAATAGATGGTCCTCGACCCACCCATCCAGCTCCCCGTAACCTGGGCACTTCATCAGAGGGTGTGACCGTAAGAACAGGGCAGCCTTCATCCTCCCAAGTCACCTCCCCCTGCTTAGGTCCGACAAGTCCAGTCTCCAGGCTGCTAGAAGCATCTCTGTTACCACCGGAGAAGCCAAAGAGCCATGCCCAGTGCCCCTGAAACCCAGGCACAGGGGCCGGTGGGAGGGGCAGGGCAGCTCTGATGCAGTGGGACGTGCCTGGCGTCCTGGCGAGCAGCGGCCTCACAGGCACTGCAAGCTGCAGCCTGTGTCTGGGCGCTGGGGGTGAGTCAGCGCCAGGGGTCCTGGCCAGGCACGCTGCAGCCTGGCCCAGAGAGCCTGGCCCCAGCCCTTCTCCTCTCCACGTCCCCAGGGAATGACCAGTGCTACCTGGGTCCTCACCCCAGGCTCCTCTCTGCGGGTGAACTTCCCCTGCCCTGCTGGCTCTTGGACAGATGACCCTGGGGGGCCTGGCTTTTTCTGGGCACCTCTCGGGCTTGAGGCTCGCCCCTTCCCCTCCCTGCCTTGTCCAAGGAGGAGCTGACGCAGAGGTAAGCGTTCCACTTCTAGCCCTACGTGGACCTGGCCCTCCGTCCGCAGGAAGTAGAGCCCAGCCTACTGTACCGAGAGTCTGTTTTGTTCAGCAGTCCAGGACTTTTTTCCAGGCAACAGTTTTTAGGTGGGGCGGATTACGCAAATACAATTTTCATTTTTTCAGCTTTGGGACCTGCTACCACCGATCAGGACAAGGGCAAGAGAAAGGTGTTAGTGTTTGTAAACGTTGCCCTTTCCCTACAGAAGGGCTTGCAACTGGCTTCATCTCATAACGGGTGTTGGTTTTATCCCTGGGCAAAGCGCGCCCCTAGTTGCAGACCTGGCAGGGGCAGGGAGACCCTTTCTGGAGCTGGGCCGGGCTCTCCTGACTTTGCGGTGCAGCCGGAGGGCAGCCTCCCTTTCACCCTCGGGCGGCTTCCAGGCAGATGCCACGGGGCTGTCCCTGGCCCAGCAGAGACCTGCAGAAGCCTCTTCCCTGCCCTCTCCAAGCCAATCAATATTCCCCGGCACCAGGCAAGCGTGAGCTCTGCTGGCCCCTCTGTGTCCCGCTGGGCGCTCAGCTGGGTCCCCTCAGGCAGAGGGCAGCAGGTGTGCGGCTGGGAGCGGGTGTGGGGATGGTGGGGATGGAGGGGGAGGAGGCTGGGGCTCCTGAGCTGGGACAGTGGGGCTCGCCGCCCCCGCCCTGGACAGAGCGTCCTCATGGGTGCTCCAAGGCTGTGGATGAGGAGGAACTGTTTCACCCGGCACTGCGGTTGGGTAGTTGGACTTTCCTGACGTAGGTTCTAGCTGAAGCTGGGCTCGCTTTTCTTGAGCCACACAACACAGGGTCCGGGGTGATGGGGACACTCTCTCAGAACCGGAGTGGCAGCCAGAGGGAAAGTAGCAGTTGCTCACCCGGCGCGGGGGCGGCGCGGTTGACGCAGGAAGCAGCGAAGCGGAGAGGCTGGGAGCCCCGCAGGCCTGGGTTCAAATCCCCTGGCCCCTCATTACAGAGTGTGACTTTATTAATTCGACAGGTGCTTGTTGATGAGGCCTACTATGTGCCAGGCTCTGTTCCAGGCACAGTAGACGGAATCCCTGCCGTTCTGGATTTTGCATTCCTTGGGGCCGAGGCAAGTTACTTAGCTGCTCGGAGGGTCAGGTTCTGCATCACTCAGCCGTTAGGTTTTGAGAGTCTGCTGTCTGCCAGGCGTATGCTAGGCAGTGGAGATTCAGTGGGAACCAAACAGACCTGGTTCCTGCCTTCGTGGCACTTACGGCCTGGTGAGTAACGCAACTAAACAGATAATTACATAGGTAATTAATCACAACTGTGACAGGTGTCAGGCGAGCCTACAGGATGCTTGGAGAGCATATAATGGGCTAACCTGACCAGGTCTGGTGGGCTTCATCTATAAAACAGAGGTGATGACAGGCACCCCGCAGGGTAGTAAGCACTCCGTAACTGGTGACTGTTAACATAGCCCGCTGGACACATAAAATTCTAAATTCCCTGCGTGAACAATCGCTGCACAGACAGCGGGTTGATATCCGTCATCCGCCCGGTCGGAGGAGCTGGGCTCCAGTCCCGCGTTCCCAGTGAGCAGGAAGCCCGCGCTGAACCACGTGGCTTCCTGGAGGCGTGTCACAGCGTGGATGTTTATTTGAGGCCGGTGGCGACTGGAGCCAGATCGCCTGGGCTCCCCCGGGCCCTGCCCCTCACCCCGACTGTGGGCAAGTTAACCAAACTCTGTTTCTCGGTCTCCCCATCAGTAGAACGGAGATAAAACTCACACGTGTGACACAGGTTCTTGGTGAGGATTAAGTGAATTAATTCCAGGAACGTGCTTGGAGCGGCGCACAGCGCCGGGAGCGCCGGGGAAGCGCTTTTATCATTATCGTGCTTCCTCCTAGCGCACAGATGGCTCCTTCTGGGTTCCGCAGCTGGACTGGGCACTTCCCCCTTGGCTTTTCTTAAAAACTCAAGGGAAGGAGCAGCTGTAGCTTCCTTGGGCGCTCTTGCAGCGTTTCATCGCTCTGACTTTCAGGCAGCTATTTATGCCTCCCCAGCCGTGTCTCACCAAAGCTTAATTTGGGGCAAGGATTTGTCCCAGAATTCTTCATTTTCTTCCCTGCAACTGAGAGTTCAGGGCAGTGGCCAGAGTGATGGGTAGATTTGGACCCTGGCCAGTCATTGCGAGTCTGGACTGCAGGGAACCCCTGGCCACCAGCCCCTCCCCGAAAGACGTCTGAACTTCAGCCAGGGGTCCAAAGCGCCACACCAAGAAGGATCCCCAAATGCATGGGACGCAGAGGTGTCCTGAAAGCCCCCTCCCCGGATACTCTCCACCAGAGCTCCTCACCTACTGGCCGTGGGACCTTCTGACCGAACACCAGGGTCCGGAGGTTGGAGGCTAGGCCCCTTCCAGACCTGGCCGCTTAGGAAAGTGGGGTACGGGTTGCTGGGGCCATTATAATGGTGACTGAACCTCAGAGGGTTTGGTGCTACCGGGCAGCCCCCAGCCTGGGGGTCGGGCAAAAGAAGAAGAAGGGGAGGCCGGCTGCTCTGGTGAAGTCGGGGCAGGCTCATCTCTGGCTACCCGTCTGGGGCCTTGGAGCTCAGTGTTCGCCGTGGGCGGGGGCACGGTGGCCGGCGTGGCCCGGGGGACGCGGAGCTGGGTGCCGACCCGCTGCTTCGTCAAGCCCTCCGCTCCCGCGGTCCGCCCCCCCGTGGTGAGGCCTCTGCACCTCTCGCCACTGCGGTCCTCAGAACAGCCACCCCTGTGCCATCTCACCGTGAGGAGGCAAAGGCCCAGAGCAGTTATGCGACTTGTTTAAAATCTCACAGCACCGAGGGGGGCGTCCTGGGGGCTCTCCTCCCCTCCCTGCCCCTTGCCACCAGCCCCGCGGGTGGCGCCCTGGACAGACGGCTCACGGCGCCTCAGGGGTGAGGCCCTTCAGACTCGGAGCACGGGAGGCACACGTTTACGGGGGTGGGGGGGTGGCGGCCCCGGCAAAGCTGAGTCGGCCTGCTTTGCGGGTGCTGGGACTCGTGGGACTCGGCCGGGGCTTTGCGCAGCCTCAGGAGCGCCTGCCCGGAGGGGCCGGGCAGCCGTGGAGGGTGCGCCAGAGAGGCGGCGGGGCCCCGGCCTCAGGAGCCTTGTCTGAGTGGGGCGCTGCCTTGGCACCAGAAGCCTCCGCAAGGTCCGAATTCTCTAGTTACAGGCTTCCTCTGCCTCCCGGCAGCAGCAGGACACAGGCCTGTGTACACGCGTGTGTGTAGACACGTGTGTGCGCGCGTGCGTGTGCGCGCACGCGTGCTGGGGGCCGTGGGGACCGGCTGGATAGAGAGGGGCTCCTTGGAAAGCAGAGGGAAATGGGGTCTAGTCGGTGTCGGACTGCCCCCCTTCGCGTCCGGCCTTGAGAAGGCAGGGTCCTCGTGGG
Source organism: Physeter macrocephalus (assembly GCF_002837175.3). Classification (NCBI taxonomy): domain Eukaryota; kingdom Metazoa; phylum Chordata; class Mammalia; order Artiodactyla; family Physeteridae; genus Physeter; species Physeter macrocephalus. The sequence goes on from NC_041217.1 coordinate 185,577, forward strand.
ACTCCCAGCCCTGCCCCCAGCCTGGCCGGCGAGGGCGGCAGAGCCACCCACAGTCTCCTGCTTTGCTCCCGTCCTTCCACTCCCAGTGCAGCTGGACCAAGAGCTGCTCTAAGAGGTGCCGGCGCAGAAGGGAGCAGCCTGGGGCAGCCCCGCGCGGCAGGGCGTGGCGCCGGGGCCTCCAGGTGCTCCTGGCCCGGGACAGCTGCCCCCCAGAGCCAGGTTTCCTCTGTGGGGCCCTCTGTGCCCTCCGCCAAGAGGCTGGGAAGCCTGAGCCCCATCGCCGGGCACCCCGGGACCGGGGTGGGACCGTGGCCGGGCAGGGGGAGGCTCCCCTGAGGTCTCTGTGGGGACCAGGCGCCTCTGAGTGGGACGGGGCGTCCTCAGGCCACGGGGCGCCCTAGCAGGGCTTCCCACAGTTGGGCTGATGCCGTGGCCCAGGAATTTAGCACTTAGGGAATATTGCAATGAGAGCACAATTCACCCGTGCCAGGCGCTTAGTATCGAGGGTAGTGGCTGTAACTGTGAGCCTGGCGCTAGGGAGATGGGAACAGAGAAATGAACGGAGGAGTGGGGGGTGCTCTGAGACTGAGGATGGGGGCCCGGAAGGCACTTGACCCTCCCCGCGGCCCAGCAGAGGCAGGGGACGGAGGCCAAATCGTGGAAGCTCACCCCAGGAGCCTGCATGCCCTTTAGCTCAGGCTGCCCGGCGGGGGTAAGGGGTGACAGCGGCAGCTGGTCGCTGGGGAGGCGGGGGGCGGATGGCCCTGCGCCCGGCTTCCTGCCCGGCTCTGGAGAAAGGGCAGACTCATCAGCCACGGCGGCGGGTGTGCGAGCGAGAGGGGCCGCCCCGCAGCTTCATCTCTGGGCCCCGTCTTCCAGCTCTCTCTCCCTGGAGCCCCTCCCTCACGCCCACTCCTAGGTTCGGTTTCCTCTGAAGCGCAGGTGCTGCGCTGTCGGCACCGGGGGGGTGGGGGTGGGGGGGTGGGCACGCGTGTGTGGCCTGGGGCCCGTGCGGCTGCCGGTCTGTCCCCTCCCGGAGCAGAGGTGACACCCCCAGGTCAGCTTTGGACTGCAAGGACCCTCCCCGAGGGCGGGAAGGTGTGCGTGGAGTGTCTCCTCCTGACCTCGACTCTGGTCTGACCTGATGGCCCCGTGTCTCGGGCGTGTCCTTCTTTTGGAAAGTGACGGAGGGAGCAACTTTCCTGCTGTTTGCAGACACGAAGCCCTTTGTGACCTTTGTGACCTCGTGTGTGTGTTTGCACAAAAGCCAGCACACCGTCCTGCATCTCTGTCCTCCTGGGGCTGCCTGGCTCCCCCTTCACTGTCAGCTGTGGTCCCTTGTGCCCACTGACATGGGCCCATCTCAGGCCCAGTGATGGGGTCGGAGGTCAGGGGCCAGGCCCTTGGGTTCCCTGTACCCACCTGGAGGGAGGGGTGCAGGGAGGGTAAACAAGAGCCTGGGGGCCGAGTGCTTGGGATCCCAGGAAGGAGGCCTGGGCGGTGGGGCTGGGCCTCAACGAGGAAGCCGAGGAAGGTGGAGGTGTGACGGGGTCGCTGTGAGCAGAAAAGCCCGGGGTTGAGTGACGGGAGGGGACAGGGCTGGCTCTCCCAGTGTGACTCTGCCACGGGGAGGAAAAGGCATCCCTTTAATGAGGCTGCCCTGGTTCCAGATCCATCCTGGCACTGCAGGGGGCAGGGGGGAGCAGAGCCAAGAAATTGGATGAGATTTCTGATGCTGGGAGCTGGGCGCTGCTGGGGGCAGGGAGGGGACAGGGCCCAGCCCAGGTCGGCAACCGCCCTGAGGTCTGAGGCTTCCTGGGGCGAGCCGGGCCCAGCCCCAGCCAAGCAGGGCTCCTGGTGGAGGAGCAGGGGCGCCCAGGGGTCACGGACAGTGGCAGAAGCCAGGGCCTCGCCCCTACAGAGGCTTCCCCCAGGGGTAGGTGGTGAGCGGGGGCGGAGGGGGATGGGAGGGCAGATCCGGCGCCGCCGTGGACTCCGAGGTAGGAGGGACAGGAAGTCTTGCCGTCTGTTCCGTGGCTTCCGCGGCTCTGGCTCTGAGAGGCCGGGGTCAGGTCATCCCAGGAGGGTGAGAGGAGGGCGGGGAGGCCCGGAGGCTGCTGGAAGGGCTGCCTCCGGGCAAGGGTAGGCGTCTGCACCCGCGCACTGGGCCCCGTGGGGCCCCACGTCCTGCTCTTCACGGCCACACCAGGCGAGTGATGGCGCTGGCACGTGGCTGCTTCCCGGCCCAGCCATCCTGGGCTACCCACCATAGTCCGGGAGTGGGGAGAGACCAAGACAGGAAAAGATGGGTTCCTCCACCCCCGGAGGAGAAGGCTCCCTGGAGCAGTTTGTCCTTTCCTGGGGAGGGTGGTGGGCGTTCAGACCCTCGACGTGTCCCGTGGGGTCTTCCAGCTGCAGCGGGAGTTCTTTGCTCTGCAGCTCTCCTCCCCTCTGGCTCATCCTCCTTGTACCCGGGAGCTGAAGGTGGGCCCCGGGCTGGCACTGGTGGGCAGAGAACTCGAGAGAGATTGGAGGTGCTCAGAGGATGGCAGGGGCCTCCCTAGGGCGGGTTGGGACTCCCAGGACTCTCAGTTCTGGGGCCCTGGGCTCTGGCCCTCAGTGAACTAGGCAGATCTGAAGCGGCCCCCCTTCCAGAGAGCATTTCCTTCTTGTCTGGGGTTTGCGGCACCTCCGGGCATGTGGCTCAGGGTAGGGAAGAACCACGATTTCACACAAACACACAAGGCACACCCGCTGTGCACGCACGGCTGGCAGCCTGCCCGTGGGCACGGGTTCCTCTCTCTCACATTCTTTGGAAATTGAGGATGAAATCGACCCTGAGGCCATATGTCCGGGCTGCAGCTCCTCCTGGAGGGTGTCGCTCAGGGGCTGCAGGGCCTTGGTGCGGGCTGGGTGAGATCACGTGTCTGTGTCAGGACCTGGCGCCCTGCCCCGGTGACAGAGGTCTTTGGGGAAGGATGAGGGGGGGAAGGCACGTACAAAAGCATGTAGACTCATTCACTCCCTCCAGCCACCTGAAGGCTCGCCTGAAGCAGGGGCCTCTCCAACCAGCCCCCCGCGTCAAGCCTCCTTTCTGTGCTTGAGTTCTCCAGGGAAGGAAAGTCACGACACTGCCCGTCCTCCGTCCTCAGTGTTGGAGCTGGTAGAGAAGCAGGGCCACCGGCCTCACAGCCCCTCCCTGTGTGTCCCTGGCCAGGCCCCCGACCCCTCCAGCCTCCCACTCACTCACTCCCTCGTTCATTCCACCCACGAGCAGGCAGTCTGCTGGAACAGAGCTGACTGGTCCCTGCCCTCGGGGCCCTTACAGGCTGAGGAGGCAGGACAGTAAACAAAAGATGGTCACTTAGTTACTGTTTGTGGTAACTGGTATGAAGTAAAAAGTGCCCGGTGTCCCAAGGGTTTATTTATGCTGGGGGCGCCCAGCAGTTGGGAGTGGTGGGGCCCAGCCTGACTCGTGGGCTGCGGAGGGGCCTTCTCCTGGGCCGGGAGGTCCCTCCGGGACTGCCGGGCTGTGGGTGCGCCCGTGCAGCCCTGCACCTGCGGGCGGGGCCGCGGGAGGAGCTCTGAGTTGGGGGCGGGGCCTGGGTTGTAGAGGGACGGGCAGCGTGGCCTCCGCCTTCAGTTTGTCAGGTGGCCTCCAGCTGGCCACTTTCCCCTTTGTAGCTGTCCCGTCCTCTGTGAAATGAGGAGATTGGCAAGAAAATCGTGCCGCCCCCTTCTCAGAGCCCCAGGAAAACATTCAAGGTTTTCAAAGGCCAAACTATAGTTCTTCCCCTGGAGGCTGGGACAGGAATTCAGGAACAGGGCTGAGAAGGCTCCCTGGCCCTCCCTCCAGAGAGCGGGGGGCGGAGAACAGCTCGAGAGCCGGGGGTGTCTCAGATGGTGGGTGGGCGTGCAGGTGTGTCCCCGGTGTGGCCGGGGTGAGGGGTGGAGACGGGACAGGAGAAGTGGCCGGCACTGCCCTGAGCGGGGGACTAGAGCAGCGGTTGAGAACCGAAGCACGCGGGGCTTAGGGTAGATATTAGGCTGCACTTTCCTGCTTGTGGCACTGAGACATCTGGCAGGTGATCAAGGCGGTGAAGAGAGGGTGTCGGAGAGAAGTTCCAGAAAAGCAGAGAAAGAGCTTTGCAGAGAGAGTGTTTGTGCAGAGGTGCGGGTGGTGCCTGGCCTTCCAAGGTCTCCCCCTCACACAAGTCCGTGGATCTCTCCTCCTGGCTTTGCCACTGATGTCAGCACCGTCGGGATGTCTGTGAGAGGGAGATGTCAGGTCCCCTTGGAAATGAGTTTTTGAGCATGAACTGTCCCTAGTTCACGTCTCTCGATGACACATGTGGCTAACTGTGCAGCTGTCACACTCAGTCACGTCGGGCCCAATTACACCTTTGCTCTCTTGTCCTGCTGTAATAGAAATATGGCTTCTGAGAAGTGTATTAGCTGCCGGTGATGTGATTGCTGGGTGGGGGGGCGGCTGGGCTTGGGGGTTAAGGGAGGCCAGGGTGTTTCACGTTTCAGACCCAGAAACAAGGGCGGGAGGTAGGCTCCTCCAGGCCCTCTCCTCAGGGGACCCTGGGCCAGTGCTGTCCCTGGAAATGGATCAGATGCCCTCTCGAGGGGCCTTTGTGTCCTTGGACTTTTTTGCTGTCGTTACCCGTGGCCACAGGTTCTCCGTGTGTATGTGGGTCGGGGGGGGGGGGTTCGTGCCCCACTTCCAACGAGGGAGACTCTCCACATCTTTAAAAATGATTCACGATGTCAGAAAGGCGATAGGATTAACCTAAAGTGTGAAGTATTTCAAGTGGATGCAAGAGGAGTAAATGTTGTTCGACACTGTGACAGAAGACCGAGCAGGTGGTGAGACCTCCCTCCCAGAGGAGAGTCTGGGCCAGGGTAGGTTTAGGAGAGGGTAGACTGACCACCACAACGGCCTCCCTCCTAGGGTCTGTGTGGGGAGAGCTATGTGCCGGTGTCAGCGTGTTCAGTGGGTGCATCTCAGTGTGTGGGGGGAGAATAACGCCGGGCGAGAGGGGCTTAGCAGGGTGAAAGCCCCCTTCACCCGTGCCGTGACGCTATCTCCAGGGCAAGGGGTGGTGTGTGTGCGGTGGGGGGGTGTCTGTGTATGGACTCGGCACCAGGAGACTTCAGTTGTGAGACTCAAACCTGCAGGACAACTCTCAGGTGCTCCCATTTAGGTCCAGGAGGCTGTGCGTGTCCTGCTGAAACGGCTCTTTTGTGTGTGGTCCATTCGCAAATGTGGAATGTTTGCCCTGCAACAGGCCACCGTCACTCAACCTCGGTAGTGAAGGGACAGTAGAGAACCAGGTCCCTGAGGAATACGGCTTCTGGGTTTTTCAGCAGGGCCTCCAGGCTGGGGCTCAGGATAGACTCAGCCCCTTCTTTTCAACACAACCCTGATGTTGTTCCAGATGTTCCCAGCGAATCTCAGGGTTTACGCTAGAAACACATACACCTAATCTGAAGTTACTTTGCCACCAACAGAGGACGGATGGACAGTGCTTTAATGTTTTGACACTCCGCCCACTAGCCTCCAAGGACCGCCCCCCCCCCCGAAGGGTCACGGTCAGGGCTCTGGACTTTGGACGTGTGACCTTGAAAGATCCTGACACCTGACCTCCAGCTTCTTGGCAGCACCCTTCAGAATCCCCCCACACCCTTGAAAGGTTCTCCTGTCGCGTGTCCTCCACACTTCTCCTGTGAATTCCTTCTTAGAAAGTTTCCCCTTGGGAGCCCTGGGACTCGCCAGATCGGTCCTGTTTTCTCACTTTTAACTTCTCCGAACGGACCGTATCTCAGCCTGTCCGCTCAGGTGCGCACGCCCAGTTCAGGTGCCAGCAGAGGTGGGGGTTGGAGTGCTGCGCTTCCGCGCCCCGGGACACCAGCCTGTTTATCCCCCGTCCTTGCAGAAGGATGGACCGGCCCCGCGCGCCCGCGATGCCGAGGCCCGCGCGGGGCGGCGGCGGTTCAGCACCACGGACAGAGCGCCGCGCGGCTCAGTTCCTGGAGGGTCCCGGCTGCGTGCTAACCTTCCGGGGAGACAGAGGCGGGCGTGAGGGGGCAACCGGTGGGGGGGGGGCGTTGTTCCCTCTCTTTGAGGCCGTGGCCCAGCCGCCTTTCCCCGCTGGGTCCCACTTTTTACGATAAAATGGGGGCACGGGCTCCAAGCACCTCTGCCGTGAGCCCGAGTCTGGGACGCCCTTAGCGGGAGGCCTGGGTTGGGACGGCTAGCTTGTGGGCGTTCGGGACCCACGACACACGACCTCAGGCCCTGGAATCCGGCTGCGGCCTCCGACTGGTCCGCCTGGCCCTATCCTGACGCCTCGCTGCGCGCTCCTCTCACGCGGACGCCAGCCGCGCTGGCGGGAGGGGCGGGCTTTTGCGGGGACCCAGCAGGAGGCGAGGCTGGGGTGGGCCTCTCTGGAGCGGGGGCTGCACCCGGATTCGAGACTGGTGGGTCAGGGCGGGCGTGAGGGCTGAGCCGGGGGCCGCCTGCAGTCGGGGGGCGGCGTGGCCGGGTAGGAGGGGCGGGACCAGCTGCCGGGGCGGGTGGGCAGGGGCCGGCGGCTCTCCAGAGCTCTGAGGGCCCCGTAGCTGGGCAGCGCGGCTTTCCGGCCTCTCGATTCATCTGAACAGGCTCATTCCTCTGCTTCCAGAGCTCCGGACGCCCTGCAGGTGGAGGAGGTCTCTTCCGCCTCTGTTCCTGCCCCTTCTCTCCTTCCCCACCCACAGCTCCACCTGGACCACCATATACCTTCCCAAACGGATAATCCACGCCCTCCCGTGTCCCAGTCTAGGGCACGTGGCCAGGGCAGAAGGTGTAAGTGTCATCCCTTGAGTCGTGAGAGGCAGGCAGCCCAGGTGCCACCCTCCTCATGGGGTCACTAGCACCCTCCAGGACTCACCTAACAAAAGGGAAAATCCACGCAATGGTCAGGTTACCTGCTGTCTCCCCTTTGGTGCCTCTCCCTGCAAAGTCCGCTCAGAGACGCCGGTGCCTACTTGGTGTCCCTGCCCCCGGGCCTCCCCTCCGCTGCCCGCCCCCCGGGCTGTATTTGGGGCAGTGCCTCCTCGTGCCATCCGTAACGCCAGGCGGCCCGCTGCCTTCCTCCCCCGTAGGCAGAACCAGATCCGGGAGTAGGGCAGGGCCAAGTGAGGCAGATCCTGGCGGAGAAGACAGCTGGGCACGCGCGTGGGTGCAGTGTTCTCGTGGGCGGGGGACCTGGGGCCTAAACCTCTGTCCCCAGGAGCGCTCATCACCAAGGTCCAGTCTGGAGAACCCCTGCCAAACAGGGAGGTGGCTGTGGTACAGGGCCGGCCGGGCGGAGCAAGCTGGGCGCCTCGGCCTCACCGCTGCGAGCTCCGGGCTCCGGTCCGAAGGAGACCTGATTCCCCATCTCATCTCCTGCTGGGCCCAGCGAACAGCAGCTGATCCACAAAGGCTGACCGTGACCCACTCCTAGGAAGGCGGTCAGCAAGGACTTGGGCTGTGCTGGGTGTAAACTAGCGTCGTGTTTGGCGCCTGGCCCTGGAAGATGCCGAGTAAATGTTTCCTGGGCGAATCCTGATGGGAGGGCCTTGTCCGCGGGTGGGTTCAGTGGTCGTGCTGTTGGAGGGGCCTGCGGCACTGCTGGCCTGGTCCTGAGGGCCTTTCCTTTCGGACTTTTATTTATTTATTTTTATTTTATTTTATTTTATTTTTTTATTTTTTTTTTTTGCGGTACGCGGGCCTCTCACTGTTGTGGCCTCTCCCGTTGCGGAGCACAGGCTCCGGACGCGCAGGCTCAGCGGCCACGGCTCACGGGCCCAGCCGCTCCGCGGCACGTGGGATCTTCCCGGACCGGGGCGCGAACCCGCGTCCCCTGCATCGGCAGGCGGACCCTCAACCACTGCGCCGCCAGGGAAGCCCTATTTATTTATTTTTAAAAGATCTTTTTTTTGATGTGGACCATTTTTAAAGTCTTTATTGAGTCTGTTACAATATCGCTTCTGTTTTATGTTTTGGTTTTTGGCCACGAGGCATGTGGGATCTCAGCCCACCCCACCGACCAGGGATCGAATCCGCACCCCCTGCATTGGAAGGCGAAGTCCCAACCACTGGACCAGCGGGGAAGTCCCTCCTCGTTGACTTTTAGAGTCCAGGATCCTGTGACCTCTCCTTGCGGAAAGGGGCCCTTCAGCATGGGGCCGGGGCTGGGCTGGCAGCGGGCGTCTTTCTGGGGACACGGAGCCTGGGACCTTCTGCGCAGGCACCTCCGCCACCAGACATGCCTGTCGACCTTGGCAGAGAGCAGGTCTCTGTTTCTTGGTTCTTGGAAATCCTTGCTGTGAGGCTCCTGTGTGCCGGCCTTAGCTCGGCCTGTGACTTGCTGGCCATGTGTTCAGCGGGGTGATAGCCATCTGACTATCGTGTACACGTTCCAGAGGTTCCAGAGGTGGGAGACCCCGGGGGGGCGGGGGGATGGGAGAGGTGGTCGGCTGCCTCCGGGCGAGTGGATGTAGGGTGCTGTGGGACCCGCTCCAGCGGCTCCGGGCTGCGTGCCTGGCTCTGGCCCCGCCGTGGATGAATAATTGATGGTGACTGATGGATCACTGCTCCTGTATGAAAGACTCAGCGGGGCTGGAGCAGGCTGCTGTGATCAGATGTTACCCGCTGCCTTCGTGGGAGGTGTGGGCTTCTGGCTTTCCCGGACTCTCAGAGCCCTGGGGTGGGGGGTTCTTCCCCAGGGGGAACGGGGTTTTGTGCAAGGGGGCCGGCGGGCAGCCTTCTCAGGGTGAACTTCGCGGGGGAGGCGCAGGGCCCAGAGTCCTTAATTCTGGGGACAGGACTTGCCTGCTTTGTGGGGTGTCTCTGCTGCCCAGTGTTGGAATGTCAGTGAACTGGCGGGTGGCGGGGCAGGGCAGGCAGCCCCCGGGTGTCTGCGGCGCAGTGGGGCACTGATCGTGGACAGAGGGTCCACCCGCAGTGCCTGCCCTGGGGGCTTAACGCAGTCCTGGAGAACGGCCTTCTCGTACAGGTGAGGAAGGGCACTCAGAGGATTTAAGTGATTTACCTAAGGTCATACGGCTGGTGGGTAGTAAATGATGTCATTGGGATCCCGGGATAGAACTACAGCCTCCGCAGCTGAGAAGGCTGGCTGGTCCCCGTGGGGGATGGGAGGATGGGACTATCGTGTGTGTGTGTGTGTGTGTGTGTGTGTGTGCGCGCGCGCGCG
>NC_041217.1:194858-207490 GCF_002837175.3 Physeter macrocephalus
GGGCCTCTCACTGTTGTGGCCTCTCCCGTTGCGGAGCACAGGCTCCGGACGCGCAGGCTCAGCGGCCACGGCTCACGGGCCCAGCCGCTCCGCGGCACGTGGGATCTTCCCGGACCGGGGCGCGAACCCGCGTCCCCTGCATCGGCAGGCGGACCCTCAACCACTGCGCCGCCAGGGAAGCCCTATTTATTTATTTTTAAAAGATCTTTTTCTTGATGTGGACCATTTTTAAAGTCTTTATTGAGTCTGTTACAATATCGCTTCTGTTTTATGTTTTGGTTTTTGGCCACGAGGCATGTGGGATCTCAGCCCACCCCACCGACCAGGGATCGAATCCGCACCCCCTGCATTGGAAGGCGAAGTCCCAACCACTGGACCAGCGGGGAAGTCCCTCCTCGTTGACTTTTAGAGTCCAGGATCCTGTGACCTCTCCTTGCGGAAAGGGGCCCTTCAGCATGGGGCCGGGGCTGGGCTGGCAGCGGGCGTCTTTCTGGGGACACGGAGCCTGGGACCTTCTGCGCAGGCACCTCCGCCACCAGACATGCCTGTCGACCTTGGCAGAGAGCAGGTCTCTGTTTCTTGGTTCTTGGAAATCCTTGCTGTGAGGCTCCTGTGTGCCGGCCTTAGCTCGGCCTGTGACTTGCTGGCCATGTGTTCAGCGGGGTGATAGCCATCTGACTATCGTGTACACGTTCCAGAGGTTCCAGAGGTGGGAGACCCCGGGGGGGCGGGGGGATGGGAGAGGTGGTCGGCTGCCTCCGGGCGAGTGGATGTAGGGTGCTGTGGGACCCGCTCCAGCGGCTCCGGGCTGCGTGCCTGGCTCTGGCCCCGCCGTGGATGAATAATTGATGGTGACTGATGGATCACTGCTCCTGTATGAAAGACTCAGCGGGGCTGGAGCAGGCTGCTGTGATCAGATGTTACCCGCTGCCTTCGTGGGAGGTGTGGGCTTCTGGCTTTCCCGGACTCTCAGAGCCCTGGGGTGGGGGGTTCTTCCCCAGGGGGAACGGGGTTTTGTGCAAGGGGGCCGGCGGGCAGCCTTCTCAGGGTGAACTTCGCGGGGGAGGCGCAGGGCCCAGAGTCCTTAATTCTGGGGACAGGACTTGCCTGCTTTGTGGGGTGTCTCTGCTGCCCAGTGTTGGAATGTCAGTGAACTGGCGGGTGGCGGGGCAGGGCAGGCAGCCCCCGGGTGTCTGCGGCGCAGTGGGGCACTGATCGTGGACAGAGGGTCCACCCGCAGTGCCTGCCCTGGGGGCTTAACGCAGTCCTGGAGAACGGCCTTCTCGTACAGGTGAGGAAGGGCACTCAGAGGATTTAAGTGATTTACCTAAGGTCATACGGCTGGTGGGTAGTAAATGATGTCATTGGGATCCCGGGATAGAACTACAGCCTCCGCAGCTGAGAAGGCTGGCTGGTCCCCGTGGGGGATGGGAGGATGGGACTATCGTGTGTGTGTGTGTGTGTGTGTGTGTGGGGGCGCGAGAGGATTTAAGTGATTTACCTAAGGTCATACGGCTGGTGGGTAGTAAATGATGTCATTGGGATCCCGGGATAGAACTACAGCCTCCGCAGCTGAGAAGGCTGGCTGGTCCCCGTGGGGGATGGGAGGATGGGACTATCGTGTGTGTGTGTGTGTGTGTGTGTGTGTGTGCGCGCGCGCGCGTGTGTGTGTGTGTCGGGTAGAGTCTGCCGTGCTCGGGTGTGTGCTTAGGGGTCTGCACCAACCTCCTCCCTCCATCCCCCCGCCCCGCCCCTCCTGATCACCTCTGCAGGGTGCAGAGTACAGCAGAGCCCGTGTTTAGGGAGGAGCCTGGGCCAGGATTTGCTCGGGGCCTGGCTCCATGGTGGGGACGGAAGGAGAGCCTTTCCCCGCAGAGCCTCCACGGCCCGGCTCTGTCGGGTGGGGTCGGCCCCCTTGGAGCTGCTCCCATGCGCGTTTGACCCTCCGCGGAGTCGCGGGCCACGGCCAGGGCTGCACACCTCACTCCCCGTTTGGTCTTCCCGTGCCACGCCGTCCCGGCTCCCCCATCGCTGCCGGAGGTGGGTGAGGGCTGCCTGCGGACACTGCTTCAGGCACAAGGGACTACCTCGGCCCCCACTCGCCAGTTCTGGCAGGCCCCGAGAGATGGGCCGGTACCTCTGACCCTCTGTTTCCACGTCCTGCAAGCTCCTTCCGTGGTCGAGAAGCTTTTCCCCGGCTCCAGCCCGCGCCCCCGTTGCAGCCGCCTGGGTCTGCACTTCCCCCACCCCTGGCAAGGTCTCCTGTAACGTGGCGGGCAGGGGAGACCGTGAGTGATGCTCGCTCGGCAGAGGGGAACATGTGATTGGGATTTGGGTGCAGAGCCAGATCCCTCGGTAGCTCGCTCATCGCCAACCTGACGCACGTCCGCCCTCGCTACCTGGGAGCCGTCCAGGAGGCCAGTAGAAGGTCTCCCAGGACTGTGCTCTGCTTGTGCCTGTGTCCTCCGTCGGGGGGGCAGGGTGTTTTGTTAGTGACAGGGTCCTCCTCGCTGGTGCCAGGGGTGGAGGAGGAGGGTGCAGGCAGCGCGTCAGCCCACTTCACCGACGGGGCGACCGAGACTCACAGCAGCGTGGCCGGAGTTCACGTTGCAGGTGGGGGGTGGACGCACGCTGGTGTTCTGCCCTGAAGTCCAGCCCCGGGTCTGAGGGGTGACAGGGACCAGAGGCCGCGGCCACGAGCTCTTGCCCACGACGGCGTCTCTGTTGTCCCAGCCTCTGCCGCGGCAGGAGGGGCGCTGGCTGACCGGCTGCCGTCTGGGGCGCTGTCCCCCCTCCGTGAATGTGCCCTCAGCGTTGTGATGGCTGAAGAGATGGCCGTTCTCCTTATTTCAGCTTCAGTTCAGTGTTTGGTGCAAAGGACTTGGCAAATTGGAAGGCACGGGAGTGAGAAGAAAGCGTAGCTTTGATGTCTCAGGTTCCCAAAGGGAAAAATTAATGGCATGGAAGAGGATCTATTCTTTAAAGACAAGCCAGCGAGGCTGTTTCTCAGAGATCAGCCCTTCCTGTCTGGGCGGGCGGGCCGGGGTGTCACCGCCCTCAGGCTCTCTCTCCAGTGTCCGGCGGGCGCCCCCTCACAGCCCCCCCTTCTCTGCCCACCAGTCGCTCAGTCCCCGGTCCAGCCGAAGGCCCACACCCCGCCCAGCGGGGCCGCGCTCTGGGCCCCTCTCTGCTCCAGGCGGGACGGGGGAGATGGGGGGCGAGACGGCGCAGCATCTCACGCCTGGCGCGTGGGGGGCTGCGGGGGCCGGGGACCTTCCCGAGGCCGCGCCGCCGGCGGGCGGGGTCCTTGCCGGCCTCGCCCGTTCGTGTGGCCGGCGTTTAGTGGGGGCTCGGCAGGGGGCAGGCGCTGCCAGGTGCTGCGGGCGTGGAGGTGCTGAGACACGGGCCCTGCGCCGCGCCAGGTCAGGACGGCGTGTCGAGAAGAACTCCTCCGGCGAAGTGGTGAAGGGAGGGCGCTGTCGGCTCTGCCCAAGGAAGTCAGGAAGGCGTCCCGAAGGAGAGCCGGCGCCCTCCGGACAGACGAGGGGGGCACGCAACCAAGACTGCAGGGGCTGGGGGGGCAGCGGGGCCGCGCGCGGGGCCGGGAGTGGCCGGGGGCCGTGCGGGCGCGGAGCCCGGGCCGGCGGTCACGGGTGGAGGGGGTCACCGGCGAGATCAGTCTCTGTCAACACGTACCCCCAGCCCCACCTCTCCTAACCTCTAGACACGCTTTGCCCAGAGAGTGAGTGATGCCACCGGGTGAGCGGAAACGGCTCTATTCTCGTTGATTTCACTCTCTAGGAGGTAAAAGCGCTGTTTGTCCCACAGTTACGTCCTGGGCAGGCGGTGTGCTGGGCGAGGGTGGAATTCCAGGAGCCCGACCGCACCAAGGGCTCTGCCTCCCTCCCGTGCTGCGTGCCCCCCTCCAGTCCAGGCTGGGCTCCTGGGCACCTCGCCCCTAGCCCCCAGCCCACTGCTGCGTTAACGTGGCAGCGCCCCCCCAGCCAAGTGCTTCTTCCTGGAGGGTGTCAGGGCTGGAGGGAGGGGCCCAGCTAAGAGGCTGCGAGCCGGAGAGGGAGCTGGAGGCGCTGCCGCACGTGTGAAGAAGCGTGTGAAGTTCAGGAGGGGCCGCACGTCCAGGGCCGGGGGCGCCGGAGAGCAGGTGCCAGACAAGTTTCTGCACGTGCTCTCCTCTGAGAGACGTTTGACTGACGTACAACGTCAGTCCGGGAGAGCGCACAGACTGTCAGCCCGGTTGGGCCGCGGACGGAACACGCCTGCGTCACCTGCAGCCAGACCAGGGGACAGAGCATCCCCGGCGCCCAAGGTGGGCAGGGATTCCGGGCATCTCCCCAGCCTCACTCTGGCACCATCGGCTAGATCTGCCTGGTTTTGATCTGGAATAACGCGGCCCCCAGCGCCCTCACCTGTGACGGTCTCCTTTCACGCAGAGCTTCGCCGGACGTTCACCGTCTCGCTGCCCGTCATTCGGTTTATTTCTTCGCGCGGCAGTCGTGTTTCGTCGTGACCACGCACCTCCACTTACCCGTCTGCCTACTGTCGAGGACCTTTGGGTGGTTTCCAGTCTGGTGCTGTCACCAACCTCCTTTCTATGTTTTTTAAAAATATTTATTTACTTATTATTTATTTATTTATTTTTGGCTGCGTTGGGTCTTCGTTGCTGTGCACAGGCCTTCTCTAGTTGCGGTGCGCGGGGGCTACTCTTCGTGGTGGCTTCTCTTGCTGCGGAGCACGGGCTCTAGGGGCCCGGGCTTCAGTGGTTGTGGCACATGGGCTCAGTAGTTGTGGCCCACGGGCTCTAGAGCACAGGCTCAGTAGCTGTGGCGCACGGGCTTAGTTGCTCCGCGGCATGTGGGATCTTCCCGGGCCGGGGCTCGAACCCATGTCCCCTGCCTTGGCAGGCGGATTCTCAACTACTGAGCCGCCAGGGGAGTCCCTCAGTATCTTGTAACAACCTATAACCAGAATTTAGAGGGGAAAAATCAACAACACTGCCGAACGATAGCCCAGTTTCACAGGGTAGCTTCCTTGACTTTATAACGAGCGGTATGTTCATTCATCATTATTATGGTGACTCATTTTCTCATCTAATAGATGGCGGCTCTCTCGTTTCCTTCATAAATGTCGATGAATCTGTTTCAGTGTCATCGTCAGTACTCACTCCTGTAAACGTCTGTTCGGCAGTTCTAGAAAGGAAGCACATTCTGCTGGAGCACGTGAGCCTCCACGCGGGGGAAGCCCACACCCCAGAGGCCCTCCTGTTAACGTCTGTTCGGCAGTTCTAGAAAGGAAGCACATTCTGCTGGAGCACGTGAGCCTCCACGCGGGGGAAGCCCACACCCCAGAGGCCCTCCTCTCCGCGTGCTGCCCGGCTCCCCTTCCGCGCGGGTCCTCAGCAGAGGCCCCGCCAGGCCCTGCCGGCCAAGGCCTCTTCTGGCTGCGTGGGTCCTGAGCCTAGGCCCCGCCCCACACTCAGACCGCTCTCTTTGCTTTTGATAAACGCCTTTCTCTTGCTGCCACTGGGCTGTGTGTGTGTCTTGTGTTTCACGGGAAGTTATGCATTTTCCCGAATACTCTTGCCGGTTTCTCCTCCTGCCCCACACTCCTGCCAGCGCTGGGTGTTTTCTGTCTTTCCGTTTCAGCCGTTCGGGTGGGCGGGTGGGCCTCTCCTTTGCTTCCCCTGGTGACTGAGCAGTGGAGCCCCTTTCCACGCGCTCGCAGGCCTTCCTTGCAGGCCTCTTTCAGCCTTCTCCTCACTTCGCTGCTGGGTCACCTGTCTTTTCCCTACTGATTCGTGGGCGGCGTCGCTAGTCTCCTGAAGGCCGGGGCTGTGATCCTTCGCGTGTGCTTTTCCTCCTGAAGCGGGAGGGCTGGGAAGTCAGGAGGCCAGGATCTGCCTGGGTACTTGAGTATCCCCTGGTTGCTGCCCTCGCCTGCTGGGTCTGGTTCCCGCCTGTCCCGTGTGTGGGCTGGTCCCTGCTCGCCGGCCTTCCACCCCCCCCGCCCCCCTTGAACCCCGGGGGTCCGCTGAGGCCGCCCAGGCCCGCCGCCCGCAGGCTTTCCCACGTCTGGGCCTTCGCTCACTAGGAGCCGTTTTGGGTTTTCACATCCCCACCCCACATTCAAGGCTCAGACGAAAGCCCGCTTCTCCTTGAAGCCTTTTCTAACGCTGACACAGCTCGCGTGGCCCTTCCTGTCTGTCTGCGTCCGTTAGCAGTTAACTCTCTTCCGTCGTGACCCCTGTGGCTGTGTGTCTCACTGTTTGCCTCTCTGTACTTGTGCCCAGTCTTCCGAGCTGGTGGTGCCTCTCTGGGTACCTGTTTGGGCCAGGAAGGCTGGGGCAGCCGGAGTCAGGTCACAGGGCAGCTTCTCCAACTCCCTCGGCACCCCCGTGTGTGCCCCCAGGTGGCCAGCACGCCCTCCTGCGCACCTACTGTGCGCCAGCTCTGTGCGAGGGGCCGGGCTGATGCAGCGGGAAGTGGTCCCTGCCCTGCACGGGGTCCATCTCGGCAGGGAGATGGGATGGGGGCCCAGAGAGCCAGGAGGTGGTGTCGGAGCCTGAGGGCCCCCCCGGCTGCAGCCCCTGCCGCGTCAGGCATGCCGTACCCAGAAGGCCCGTGGTTGGCTGGTCGATGGGCCGCTGATGAGAGCACCGTCTGGATGAGACCCTTCAGCCAGGCTCACAGCTGCCCTCCAGAAAGCTCGGCACCGAGGACCCCACTTCCCACTCCACGGCAGGCAGTGCTAGAGATGGGGCGCAGCTCAGCCCTCACGTTGCCCACCGCTGGACGGAAGCAGTTCCCCGGGCAGCCGCCTGAGGCCTGCCGTCCATACCCGAGGTCGGGGCGGCATCCCTGCCCCCGCTCTGGGGAGGGCCCATCCTGCTCTGGGGACCCTGCCCCGGCTTTGCCCTCGTGGCCACGGTCCTGCGGTCTGGTCTGAAGCCCTGGAGGCTGGTGGACTCTCGGTGGGGCCTCCACTCGACGACCCGAGTGGACCGTGCTCTGGGGTCCCCCTGTGGAGGATGGGCGCGTCTCTGGCTCCCATCCCAGGGCCCTTCCTCTAACTCCTTGGGGCCGCGGGGCCTGAGGGAGGGTCCATGGCCTTGGAGTCAGGCCAGTGGGCGGGTGGCCTTGGGGAGGCTCGGAGGGCTGGGGGCAGCGAGGGCAGTCGGGCCCCGATGCTCGGCCGTGGCCGGGGGCACGTGTGTGCGTGTGTGGCCAGGGACGTGTGTGGGGGACGCGGCCCCCAGGCACCGGCTGGACGGCGTGGCCGTGGCCCTGGCCTTGGGGCACAGGAGCGCCGTGAAACGCCACCTATGCGAGGGCTCTCCCCGCACTCCTCAGAGCACCCTGCAGCCTGGGGCCCCCAGCGGGCGCACAGCCCTGGACGCCGCCCCTCCGTCCACCGGCCCCTGTGGCTCGTCCGTCCTCAGGATCGCTCGGTGGACGGCACCAGGAGTGTCTGACGTGGGCAGGGCTGAGACCGCGGTGCAGGATTTGGGTACGCCCCCGCGGGACGCCCCCCCGGTTCCAGCAGTGACACCTCGTCCCCACTGGCTCCGCGGGTTCCTTTACCCCAGAGGCCCGTCCGCAGCGCTGAGTCTCCAAGGGGCGGAGCCATGTGTTCTGCTCTCGTGTTTCAGCAAGTCGCACGACGGCCCATATTAATCAGAATCCTCCGGATTTTCGGGTCTGATTTTAGGAAGCTCTGTATTTAGCCAAAATGTATGGAGCCCCGTGTGTTCATGCTGGATTCTGAGACATGGGAGAAAGGGCCACCGCCCTGCTCTCAGGGGCCCGTATCCTGGGCAACGGCGTGAGACGAGGTTCAGACGGTGCTGAGGACACTCTGACTGGAGCTGACCTTGAAGGAGGAGTAGAGGTCACCTGAGGAATCGGGGCGTCCTGGGCGGAGGGAGCCTCGCAGGAGAAAGCAGGGAGGCGTGAGCTGCGCGCAGGCTTGCAGCAGGCGATGTGAGGGCTGGGAGTGGGTTTACCCATCGAGGGCGATGACGGGTGACGTGGGACCAGGTGTGCGTGTTAGAAAGTTCTCTCTGGCGGAGACGTGATTCCTGGTTAAAGGCGAGGGGCAGGGAGACTGGGGTAAAATGGGATCCAGGCCAGAAACGGTGAGGGCCTGGGCCTCTGGGGGTGTGCCTGCACTGGGGGCTGGTTAGGAGAATAATGCCCCAGACCTGGTACCCGGAGACAGAGGAGAAGGCCCGAGATGATCCCCGAGCCCCGGACCAGGCGATGCCGAGAGCTGAGCCAGAAACGGAGGGGGAAGGTGGACGTGACTTGAGGGGTGGGGGAGAGCTTGGCTCTGGCCACCGGATGCGGGAGGGGACACGGGGTCTTCACTGTGGGGGCATCTCGGGAGCAGGGCAGGCAGGGAAGAAGAAGGGGTGGCAGTGTCAGCCCCAGGAGGACAGGCCGAGGGGGAGAGGGTGCAGGAGGGCAGGAGACGGGTGCTGCCCCACAGCAAGGACGGGGTAACGGGGCAGCTGCGGTCAGATGAGAATTAGCACTTCGGAGGCCGCTAGGCCGCCGGCGCCAGGGGTTGGGTTAGCGTGCAGACGGGCCGTGCGCGCTGGGCGGGCGCGCGAATTCATGGATGGGATGCCCTTGAGTGCCTGCACACGGAGGAGGTGGGGCACGGGACAGGCAGGAGAGAGCCTGGGAGAGCGGGGAGCGGGCTGGGGGACGGGTGCGGGTGGCGGCTCAGGAGAGCAGGGCTCGGGCAGAGGGGACACCGGCGATGGCGATGCCGTGAGGAGGCGGGTCCGGGGAGCCTGAGAACGGAAGGGAGGAGGGGAGAAGGGGTGCAGACACGTCGGGAGGAGCCGTCTCTGCCTCCCAGTCACGGACCCTAAATCCGGATTCACGCGGTCATAGAATCAGTCTTCACCGGCTGCCATACTAAAAGAAATTTAGAAAATTAAAATAGCAGGGAAATATAACAAACATCCATTTTCACAGAATTAATGTTTCGTCAGTTTTTTTCCATATTTTAAAAACAACACAAATAATATACCCACGCTCTCTTCCTTCATAAGCATGTGCGGATGGACGGAAAGCGTCCTGGGTAAGGCACAGTCCCCGCTGGAGCGTCCCCTCCGGTCCTGTCCCTGTGACCGCCCACGGAGCGGGGCGGGCTGGCCTTGCTATCAGTTACAGCAGAGGGCCTGCTAATACTGGGGAGATGCCAGGTAACAAACCGCCCTGATTCCGTGGCTCCGGCGACAGCCGTGACTGCTGAGACTCTGACACCTGAGCGGGGACGGGACGGCCCAGAAGGTCCACTTCGCACGGCTTCATCACGTGTGGCGAGTTGGCACTGCCGTCAGCTGGTGGTGGGTGACCTCTGGTCCCTCTCCGGGTGATGGTGGCTGGGTTCCGAGGGCAGGTGTCCCGGGAGACCAAGGTGGAAACGCACTTCGTTATCTAACCGTCGCCGTGTAGCGTCACTTCCGCGTGATCTGTCGGTCACAAATCCACCCGGTTTCGAGGGGAGGACAGAGGCCTCTCTCAGTGTCGAAGTCACGTGGAAAGAGAAGGTTGATGGGAGATGGTCTGCCGGCTGTGTGTCTACAGCCTTTACCCGAATAGCGTTTCGTAGTCCATATTCTTCTTCCACTTGCTTCTCCGGCTTAGCATCTCGTCATGGGGTTCAGAACTGAGCTGACTCCTTTATGCCTGTCAAGTCTGGTTCAGGTCCAGGCAGCCCGGAAGGGCGATTAGCAGCAAATCCACGAATCTGGCTTCAGCTTATCCTTTTATTATTAAGGCCAAATGCGAGCCTAGTGAAAAGCTTCTGTTTTGATGAGAGCTGTTATAGCCAAAACGCTGAGCCTGGCTGTCTGGTACGAAACGCAAGATTCATACCACTCGTTTAAAGCATTGGTCTCAGCAAGAAAAGGCCAAGAGAAACGTAATCAGTCAATACGAGTTGAGGGAGGGTCTGTGTGCCAGGACTCGAAAGGCGCACGAGAAATATAAGGCAGGTTCTTGCCCTGGAGAAACCAGTAACCCGTCAGGAGAGACACACAAACACCATGGGGGTGGCGAGAGCTTGTCAGCTGAGTGGCGCTCCGAGCAGGTGGGCCAGGTGGGCTTCGGGAGGGATGTTCTGGGCCCCCCGGGCCACGGGGTTCTCATCCGGTCTCCCTCCCGTCCCCAACACCTCGAAGTGCGTATTGGGTGCAGGGGGTGGGACTTGAGTGGGCTCTGAATGGGGGGAAGGGGAGGGCAGGGAGGGGGAGGGGTCACGGCTGGAGCAGGGCGTGTCGCCTGTCTGGCTGCAGGGGTGGGAGGGGCAGAGGCCCCTGAGGGACTGGTCTTTGGGGTGAGTCGTGCCCGGACGACCAGGCAGGTTGTTCAGGGTCTGGTTTCCCGTCTGTGAAGGAGGCCGAGGCACTGCCCAGCCCGGCCCGTGACGGGGTGGGACTGCAGAGTGTCTGGACAGGGCGAGAGTGACCCCTGCTGAAGCCAGGCCAGGTGACAGGCGGCCCGAACCTCAGCCTAGCAGCCCTCACCCGGCCCTGTCGGGGCGTTTCGGCTGTGTCGCCCGGCCGGCTGGACTGGGCGGAGGCCAGAGAGGAATCCTGGGGGTCGGAACGTGCTTCCTCAGGACCCCAGTCTTCCTGCTCGGTGCTCAGACCCCGGAGACCACGGCGAGTGGACGCGCACACGTGAGGGTCAGGCAGTGTCCAGTGTCCTTCTGCGCCCGCTGTGCCCGCAGCCCAGGAGCCCCTGTGCAGCCACGCCCCCGGGCCGGCATCCAGAGTCTCGCGTGACTTCACGTCCCGTCGTGTCCGTGTCCGTGAGCTCAGTGGGAGCTGGGCCGCAAGTCCCCACCGTCGGCTGGAGCGTCTGCTGGGTGCTCCGGAGGGTTTGCGGAAGGAATGACTGAACTTAAACGCGTGGCGGCGCGGCTCATTCTGATTCACATGCCCCACAAGCACGGCGTTCACCGCCTCTTACTTTCCCCAGCGTGTGTTGTGTGGTCTCACGTACAGAGTCCCCAGGCTTGGCGATAAACAGGCAGCAGCCCTCTGTGCAGCTCGCATCCGTGGGAGACGGGACAGTCAGGAAAACCTCGGACGGGCTGAGTGCGCTGAAGAAAGCAAGACGGGCAGGGACGGGGCTCCAAGCTGAAGGCCGGGCCCCCAATTCCCTGCCCTGACCCCCGGCCTACACTGGGCCTCTGGGGGTGGCGAGGCCCTGGGGGTTGGACCCTCGTGCTGGGGTCAGTGACTTTATGAGAAGAGACCCCTGGAGCTCCCCCGCCCCATCCTCACGTGAGGACCCTGCGCAGACGCCGTCTGTGAACCAGGAAGCGGGTCCTCACCAGATGCAGAATCTGCCGGGGCCTGGACCTTGGACATCCAGCCTCCAGCCCGTGAGAAATCAGTGCTCTTGACTAGCCGCCGTCTGAGGTGTCTTGTTACAGCAGCCGGGGAGACTGAGACCCCGGGGTGGTCACAGGGCCTCGAGGGGCCCTGAGAGCGACAGGTGGTGCCGTGGGACCAGAGCGGCACGTGCAGGGCAGTGCGAGGGGGCCGAGGTCAGCTCGGAGGGCAGGGCTGGACCATGGAAGGCCTTCGAGGTGGGATTTGGGAGCTCTGGGAGGGGTTTGGACAGAGCCAGGATCATCTGGTCGACAGTGGATCGTACGGCCGCCGGCTGCACAGGTAAGGCCTGGCACAGTGGTGACGGCACATGCACTCAGCCTGCAAGCTCGGCTGCTGTATTTACAGAGTACAGATAACACGGTCCACGGAATTCTGCGGCCTTCCACACAGGTGTCCCTGTGCTTGGCAGGCCAGCTGACGCCGGGCCAGTGTGTAATTAAATCCACCTGGGTGCCCGCACGCCGGCCTGTCCACTCGGGACGGCACAGCAGCGTCCTGGCCGCGTAAACGTGTCCCCACGTCACCCCACCCTGAGCCACCGCCCGGCACCCGAGCCGCCCATCCAGGCTTCTAACGGCAAACGCCCTCAGAACTCGAGGAGGAGCTGTCCTCTCTGTTGGGCCTGAATGTGCTAAATAAACCTCCCCGCCTCGAATAAATCTTGTACGGATGTAGAAATTGCATTACCGGCTGAGAAACTAGAGGTGGCTGGAGACGGTGGTGGGAACAGCGCAGTAAATCTTCGAGGGGCGGCCGGCATCTGGGCTCCCTGCTCACCCAAGAGCGGGGCAGGGGCCGGGCGTGTGGCGACACTGCTCCCTTGAGGTCACCCCAGGGTGGACGGCTGGAGCCGACGTGTCCCAGCGTGAGGGTAAGTTTTCTTGACACAGAAACAGCCACGTCATTCGATGCTAGTCGAGTCCAAACTCACTCCAGACTGCTTTTGGAGTACGTGGACAAAATGATCTGTGTTTGGTTTGTTTGGGCCTCATTTAGACACAGATTGCTGATTCTTTCCCGGAAGGTAACTGAGGTTTCAGGCCCATGATTTTGTACGATCGTTTGGGCCATCATCACCCGCTTTTCTTTTTAATTTAATTTATTTGTTTGTCTTTGGCTGCATTGAGTCTTCGTTGCTGCGTGCAGGCTTTCTCTAGTTGTGGCGAGCAGGGGCTACTCTTTGTTGCGGTGCGTG
>NC_041217.1:207748-259274 GCF_002837175.3 Physeter macrocephalus
GTTACAGCAGCCGGGGAGACTGAGACCCCGGGGTGGTCACAGGGCCTCGAGGGGCCCTGAGAGCGACAGGTGGTGCCGTGGGACCAGAGCGGCACGTGCAGGGCAGTGCGAGGGGGCCGAGGTCAGCTCGGAGGGCAGGGCTGGACCATGGAAGGCCTTCGAGGTGGGATTTGGGAGCTCTGGGAGGGGTTTGGACAGAGCCAGGATCATCTGGTCGACAGTGGATCGTACGGCCGCCGGCTGCACAGGTAAGGCCTGGCACAGTGGTGACGGCACATGCACTCAGCCTGCAAGCTCGGCTGCTGTATTTACAGAGTACAGATAACACGGTCCACGGAATTCTGCGGCCTTCCACACAGGTGTCCCTGTGCTTGGCAGGCCAGCTGACGCCGGGCCAGTGTGTAATTAAATCCACCTGGGTGCCCGCACGCCGGCCTGTCCACTCGGGACGGCACAGCAGCGTCCTGGCCGCGTAAACGTGTCCCCACGTCACCCCACCCTGAGCCACCGCCCGGCACCCGAGCCGCCCATCCAGGCTTCTAACGGCAAACGCCCTCAGAACTCGAGGAGGAGCTGTCCTCTCTGTTGGGCCTGAATGTGCTAAATAAACCTCCCCGCCTCGAATAAATCTTGTACGGATGTAGAAATTGCATTACCGGCTGAGAAACTAGAGGTGGCTGGAGACGGTGGTGGGAACAGCGCAGTAAATCTTCGAGGGGCGGCCGGCATCTGGGCTCCCTGCTCACCCAAGAGCGGGGCAGGGGCCGGGCGTGTGGCGACACTGCTCCCTTGAGGTCACCCCAGGGTGGACGGCTGGAGCCGACGTGTCCCAGCGTGAGGGTAAGTTTTCTTGACACAGAAACAGCCACGTCATTCGATGCTAGTCGAGTCCAAACTCACTCCAGACTGCTTTTGGAGTACGTGGACAAAATGATCTGTGTTTGGTTTGTTTGGGCCTCATTTAGACACAGATTGCTGATTCTTTCCCGGAAGGTAACTGAGGTTTCAGGCCCATGATTTTGTACGATCGTTTGGGCCATCATCACCCGCTTTTCTTTTTAATTTAATTTATTTGTTTGTCTTTGGCTGCATTGAGTCTTCGTTGCTGCGTGCAGGCTTTCTCTAGTTGTGGCGAGCAGGGGCTACTCTTCGTTGCGGTGCGTGGGTTTCTCATCGCGGTGGCTTCTCTTGTTGCGGAGCACGGGCTCTAGGCGCGGGCTTTCAGTAGCTGTGGCTCGCGGGCTCTAGAGCACAGGCTCAGTAGTTGTGGCGCACGGGCTTAGTTGCTCCGCGGCATGTGGGATCTTCCCAGACCAGGGCTCGAACCCGTGTCCCCTGCATCGGCAGGCGGATTCTTAACCACTGCGCCACCAGGGAAGCCCCCATCACCCGCTTTTTAACTTATGCGTTCCAGCCCTGAAGCTGCCGGGCCGGTCCTGGAGGCTGTCCTGCTCTCTGTTCTTCGTCAGTTTCTAAGCGAGACTGAGAAGCACCTTCCCCCTTTCCAGAGGTTTGTTACAGTGATCAGGGACCCAGGCCCACCACCTGCCGTCGGGGGGCCCTTACGTTTGTTTCTGGCCCCAGGTTTTCTTTGCTCTTTTTAACTCTGCCCACCCCACCCACAGGCCTGGGTGTCCAGGAGGGACAGGGTCTCGTCAGCTCTGTCCCAGCAGCTCCTGGACATCAGGAGGCACCTGCCTCTCTCCCACTCTGTGCCTGGTTTTTTGGTCTCTGTTTTTAGAACTTTCTTCTTTGTTTTCTGTGTTTTCTCTCTGCTATGTCTAGATGGACATTTATTTTATTTTTTCTGCTTGGCATTTGCTGGGGTTCTTGAATCTGTGCGCTGAAATCTTTTCTCAGCCCTGAGTATCCTGTTCGGTCTTTCTGCCCCGTCATCTGTTTTTCCTCGCTCTAACTCCAGCGATGTCCACGTCTTCGTCACAGTCTTTTACCCTTCCCTGGGCGTTCGCGGGTTTTCGCCGCTGTGCGCCACTCCTTCTTCTGAGCTGTCTCCCAGTTCATTAGTTTCCTCCTCAGCTGCGTCAGACCTGCGGTGAGATCTGTCCGCCGGGTTTTATTGTATTTATCAGTTACAGGCTCCGTATTTAGGGTCGGCACCTGCGAATTCTGACCGCCTGGCGCCCCCGGGGGTCTCCTGCCACCTGCTCCTCCTGACAGCTTGCAGTCCAGGCTTCTGTTTCCTCCTGCGCCTGATCTTCAGTTTTTTGCTGAGCGTCGAGTGTGACAAATCGTTTGCTCTCTTCCCCCAGGGAGGACTCCTGTTTGCTTCGGCAGGTGCTGGGGGCATTCCTCAAGCAGGCACCTTAATTCAAGTTCAAGGCTTGGGTTTCCATCACCAGAGGGTGAAAAGTCAGAGCAGAGGTCCATCTGGTCCATTCTAAAACGCACATCCGTGGAGAGGCCAGGGTTTAGAACGACAGCTAGTTTTTATCGAAGTTCCTGCTGGGTGGGCCCCAGGGTGGGCCCCACCCCAGGGAGGCTGCTCAGCTGTTTTTCCTGCCGGACGGTGGACGGTGGACGGACGCTCTCAGGACAAAAGTGCCTTTATCTCTGGACTCCAGCCGCCAGAGTTCAGCCCAGTGTCTCCTCCTTATCTTGTTGGGTCTTGGATACTTTTAAGATGATTGTTGTGTTACATCAAACTTTTCCTAGCTGCCTTCGAGGAGGGTTGATCTTAGCGGCCTGGTTGCCCTTTACTGAGCGGGAGGTCCCTCTGTTGTGTCCTGCACACGCGCGGCCGCCTCGCGCCTCGGCGCGAGGCACAGCCGGGCTGGCGTCCGGGCTGGGGGTTTGTTGCAGACGCTTCTCTTCGGTTCGGAGCTCTGGTCCTTGTTCTTCCCAAAACCTCTTTCGGGTTTTCTTCAAGAGTCAGAGGAAGACCGTGCCGCGCTCGCTCTGGCTGAGGGCTGGCTCGGCCGTGGGGAGCCGTCGGGAAACGAGAGAGCGGCACCCCGGGCTGTGCTGCTCTGGCTTCTCCTCTAGACCAGCCGGTGGCCCGTGGGTGTGACCGGTCACTAGTCCTGACTGGACTCGCCTCGGCCAGCGCTGCCCACGCGAGCAGATGGCGGGGAGGCCTCGGCGTGGCGCGTGCGGACCCAGGCGGGGAGGAAGGGCGTGTGTGGACCAGCCTGCCCACCGCCAGGTTGCACCAGTGGCCGCGTGACCTGTTCAGGGCCTGTGTTGAGCAAAGATGAGGGAGCTGGACAAACCGTGATGAATTTCAGTGCGGAGCCGTGACCCAGGGCCGCCGGCTGTGCCCCCCTTCGCCCTGCTTCCTTGACAGCTGCGTCCAGACCAGAGACGCCAGGGGCTTAAGGCACCAGCGCGTCCCTCCCGCGCTGTTCAAGGCAGACGAGGCCGTTCGGCCGGTAGAAATGCTCCCGACTCAAGAGGGCAGTAATCAGTCCCGGCGGGAACCTCATTGATCTCCTCTTAGTGGCCGGTGTAGTTGCCCCCCACCCCTTCCTTCTACTCGTAAATGTCCTTCCTGAGATGGCAGCCGGGGGTCTGGGGAGTCTGCGGGTCTTCAGCTACGGGGGTCTCAGGAGCCTCACCCCAGTGTCAGCCAGAAGCTCCCCGGGGTCAAAGGAAACTTGGCCAAAGAGCTTTTCTGTCCCCTGCAACCCTCCGCCTGGGTCTGGGGGTAACAGCGCCCCTGGGCCCCCTCTGTCTGCCCGCAGAGCCCCAAGGTGGCGTCGTGCAGGGGACCTGCCAAGCTGCAGGGGCTGTGTTCTAAGTCCAGGCTCACACGGAGCCCCGAAAGCCCTGGCTTTCGAGCCGGTGACCCCGGCTCTCGGTGCCAGGCTGGTCCCCGGGCCTCCGTCCTCCTGGGCTGCTCGGCTGTGGGCCCCTCACTCGGGATCGCGGCCCGCGGGCCGAGCCCGCGCACTGCGTTCCCTGGACCTCCTCCCACAGCTGCGGGGAAGTGTCACCAGGCCACAGCGGGGCCTGGCTCGCGCCCTGACCTGACAGGCAGGGGCTCCCGGCGACCGACTGCGGGGGACACGTCCCTGTCTTCCTGCTTAGCCTCTGGGAGGCGGGCCAGCCTCTCAGACCAGCTCCCAGGGGAGCACAGAGCCAGGCCCGTGAGGCGCCCGGTCCTGGGGGGCTCCTCAGGGGGGGCGGTGCCGTCCTTCGACCTTGCCCCGGGTCAGGGGCACCTCTGAACCCTGTGACCCTTACAGTGACTCCACCTGTGACGTCTGTGTCACCTCCACTCCCAGCCGATGGAGCACAGGCCAGACAGAGGTTCGGTGCGGCCCAGGTGCCGTTTCTGCCCTTGTGTGAGACGCGCCATGAACTTTAGAAACACTTTCACAGGTACGATTCCCTGTTTACCCCACACATCACACCTGAGAGTTTTAGACCACATTAGGAAGAAGATTTAAAGCCCATGCGAGGAGTGTCGGCCACAGTTCCCGTGCGTGTCTGAGCGTGCCACGCGTGTGTGAGTCAGGGGGCGCGCGCGTGGCGTTGGCTTACGCGTGTCTGTGGGCACGAGTGCACTGTTGCTGGACCGTCGGGGCGCTGCGTCCCAGGGGCCCGAGACCCCGGCCTCTGTTCTGCTCCCGCTGAGCTGTCCACCCCGTTCGTGGTGTCGGGGCCCTGACAGCGAGGGGAGGGGCCTGCTGTGCGCCCAGGTCATTACCTCGTGGGGCTTCTTGGGAAACCAGAATGCACTAAAGTGTCAGTGCCTCTCTCTGGCCAGACCCGACATTCTCACACACACACACACACACACACACACACACACGCTGTGCTGGTCGCCTGCTGCCCTGAGACCCACTCCCCACCTGCCCTCTTCTCGGCCTTGAAGGCAGGGAACTACATCTCCCAGGCTCCTTTGCCAACTGGAACCTGGGCAGGTTCAGCTCAAAGGTAGGCGCTGGCGAGGCTGGAGGCGGAGGCTGGAGGCTGAGGCCGGAGGCGGAGGTTGGAGGCGGAGGCTGGAGGCTGAGGCTGGAGGCGGAGGCTGGAGGCGGAGGCTGGAGGTGGGGGGGAGGCCCCTCTCCCTTTGCTCAGGAGGCCGCTCCGGCAGCCACCTGGGCGTCCTCTGTGGCTCTAGTTCCTAACAGGTGGTCCAGACTCTGGCCTTCATTGTCCCCTCCCCTCCCCCTGCCCCTGCAGCCGTCCCTGTGCCAGCTGGAGGAGCTGTGGTTTCCTACTAGCGCCTGCCGCTGGGGGAGAGTTTCCCTGCTTGGCTCCTGCCCTCACATTGTCCCTCCTCTTGGTATTAAGCGAGAGACGTAAAGTAGACGCAGATTCCCAGGGAGGCCTGAGCCGTTGGGCTGCTCTGCGGGCATCAGTCTGCCCCAGTTTCCTGGATGGGAAATTCTCTGGGTGAAGAGAATTTTACCATTTTCCCTAGCAGATTGGATCTGGATTCTGCTGAAACAGCCAGTCAAGCTGTCAGATCACTGGGGAAATTTAAGTTAAATGAATTGTCTGGCATCGTAAGGACCAGGGGCCAGGTAACCTTTTGTTCCTGTTGAGAGCTGCTGACAAGACTGACTTATTTTGGTGAGAGCTCTTTGAAGAAACACATTGGTGTCCCATTTATCTGCTTCTTAAATTAGGAATTGTGACCACGGAAGTCTACTGAGTCAGCACAATGAGTAATAAAATATAAACGTTGGACTGATGACCCAGAGCAAGGGATGGTGTGATGGCCTGAGACGGACGGGAAG
The DNA here is from genome assembly GCF_002837175.3 of Physeter macrocephalus. Classification (NCBI taxonomy): domain Eukaryota; kingdom Metazoa; phylum Chordata; class Mammalia; order Artiodactyla; family Physeteridae; genus Physeter; species Physeter macrocephalus. The sequence goes on from NC_041217.1 coordinate 213,457, forward strand.
GGAGGCAGAGCGAGGGGGTGGGGCAGCGTGCTTGGAGGCCGCAATGAGCAGGGAGGAGACGTGACGTGTGACGTGGTCAGGCCCCTGCTGTGACCAGTCAAGACGCCCCGTCTGGACACCTGGGGCACGTTTAACTCTCCGGCTGTGGGTGCAGACTCCACCCGAAGGCCTGTGATACGGATCCCCAGACAGCTCCACCGGCCCGAGGCAGAGCAGGCTCTCCTTACGCAGCGCAGCCTGGGGAGGGCCGGTCTCCAGTTCACCGAGGGCAGGACGGGCTCTGGGGTCCAGGAGAGCCTGGCGGGATTGTTGCTCCCACCCCCGCAGAAGGCGGGCTCTCCCTGGCCTGTGGGTTTCTGCTGCTGCCGGGTGCTAACCATTCCTCCAGCGCCTGGCCCGAGAACATCTCTAAAACCCCATCACCGCCCTACCGCCCCGTGAGCCAGCGCTGCTGCTCGGCAAGCTGCGACCACTCCTAAACACTGATTAAATGCTTGTTCTGTGCCAGGCCTGGTGCCAGGCCCTGGGGGTAGGAAGAGGACTAGTGTCAGCCCTGCAGCTCTGGGGCTCCCAGCCTGGGTGGGGGATGCATGCAAGGACAGAGGAAAGTGAGGAGCCCGCAGCCGGGAACCGTGCGGGGGAGTGGGCACAGCAGGGGACGCACCCACCCACACGAGTGTCTCTGAACTGCGTCCGAAAAGTTACATCCCACCTAGGGAAGCAGAAGAAGGAGACGGCAGGTGCAAAGGCCCAGAGGTGAGAGCGAGGCTGCGTCTAGGATTTACAAGACGTTGAGGAAGCCGCAGTGTAGAGGGCACACAGCTGTGGCTGGGCCGGTGGTGCTGGGAAGGAGAGTTGCGGTGAACAGGAGATGAGTGGGTCATGGCTGAAATCTAACCTGCGCCTAATGGAGCCTCGAGATCCAACCGTCAGTTTATAAGAACTATGCGACAGGGACTTCCCTGGTGGCGCAGTGGTTAAGAAGCCACCTGCTAATGCAGGGGACGCGGGTTGGAGCCCTGGTCCGGGAAGATCCCACATGCCATGGAGCAACTAAGCGCCTGTGCCAGAACTACTGAGCCTGTGCTCTAGAGCCCGCGAGCCACAACTACTGAGCCCGTGTGCCACAACTACTGAAGCCTGCGTGCCTAGAGCCCGTGCTCTGCAACAAGAGAAGCCACCATGATGAGAAGCCCGTGCACCACAACAAAGAGTACCCCCGCTCTCTGCAACTAGAGGAAGCCCGTGTGTGGCGATGAAGACCTAACGCAGCCCAAAAAGAACTATATGACAAAGCTACAGTAACCAAAACGTTATGGCACAGGCATAAAAACAGACACACAGATCAATGGAGCAGAATAGAGCCCAGATATAAATCCACACATATTTGGTCAATTAGTTTACGACAAAGGAGCCAAGAGTATACAAAGGGGGGAAGGACAGTCTCTTCAATAAATGGTGTTGGGAAAACTGAACCCTTATCTTACACCATACACTGAAGTCAACTCAAGATAGACTTGAACATAAGACCTGAAACCTAGAAGAAAACATGGGAGTTAGAAAAAAAGGGCAAAATTTGAGACAATCAGGGAAGTTTGAATGTGGATTGGGTGTTAATACTATTAAAGAATCTTACTGTGCTAGGTGTGATAATGGCCAGATAGTCATAAAAAGATATACACATATATTTTTAATTTTTTTATTTTATATTGGAGTGTAGTTGATTAACAGTGTTGTGTTAGTTTCAGGTGTGCAACAAAGTGATTCAGTTATACACATCCATGTAGCTATCCTCTTTCAAGTTCTTTTCCCATTTAGGTTATTACAGAATATTGAGCAGAGTTCCCTGTGCTATACAGCAGGTCCTTGTTGGTTATTTATTTTAAATATAACAGTGTGTACATGGCAATCCCAAACTCCCAGTCTATCCCTCCACCCCACCCTTCCCCCTGGTAACCATAAGTTCGTTGAGAGATATATTTTTTAAAAAGGCCTTTTAGTTATACTGAAGTATTTATGGGAAAAATAACATGATATCTGGACTCACTTTAAAATACTCCAGGAAAAAAAAAAAAAAAAAAAAAGCAAAGCGTGAGGGATCTAGGCAAACGAGATTGGAAAATGTTCATGAATGTTGGAGCCGGGGGCCAAGCACAGGAGGCTTTCAAGTTCTTTTCCCATTTAGGTTATTACAGAATATTGAGCAGAGTTCCCTGTGCTATACAGCAGGTCCTTGTTGGTTATTTATTTTAAATATAACAGTGTGTACATGGCAATCCCAAACTCCCAGTCTATCCCTCCACCCCACCCTTCCCCCTGGTAACCATAAGTTCGTTGAGAGATATATTTTTTAAAAAGGCCTTTTAGTTATACTGAAGTATTTATGGGAAAAATAACATGATATCTGGACTCACTTTAAAATACTCCAGGAAAAAAAAAAAAAAAAAAAAAAGCAAAGCGTGAGGGATCTAGGCAAACGAGATTGGAAAATGTTCATGAATGTTGGAGCCGGGGGCCAAGCACAGGAGGCCGTTCTTTTTGCTTCTGCATGAGTTTGATGATGTCTGTAATAAAATGTCTTTGTGAGACGGTGACCCTGAGTTTTGAAGCAGGGCGGACAGAAGCCCCAGGTGCCGTGAATGGGCTCTGGGAATCCCGAAGGAGGAGCCCGTTTGGAGGCAAAGCTGGGGCGCTCGATGGGGAGAATTGTTCTCCTCGCCCAGGGTGATGCCCTCGTCCTGGAGCAGGACGCCTGAGTTCTGTCTCTCGGTGACCGCGAAGGGCACCCCCCATGCTGGGCTGGGACCTCGACCCCATCCCTTGCCCCACATCCCCTATCCTCAGTCTCATGCAGGAAAACTTCAGGGCATAGGACCTGAGATGATGCTGAGGAGGGTGGCGCAGGAGCCTAGTTCTGTGGAAGGAAGGAAAGTGTTTACTGCAGTCTCACCGCAGGCAGGCGCTCCCGTGCCTGGGAGGATTTAATTTTCACAATAACCCTGTGAAGTATTTCCATCTCCACTAGGGCAAAACCCAAGACAGCCACAGACAAGCCGAGAGAGGTGCAGTACCTCGCGCAGGTCCACACAGTGACTCGGGTGGAGGACAGGCTCTCCGGGGACTCGGAGCCTCTGCTGCCGCCCCTTCTCCTCCGGGAGAGAACGAGCCCCCTGTCCCTCCCCCCCCGTCACACAGACCTACTGACCGTGTGCACTTGTGTTGACCGTCTGTGTACCTTCTGTTTACTCCTCCAGCCTTATTAAATGGCTGTCACCGACCCTCTCACAGGTGACGATCTGGGGCTCAGAGTGGTGACCTGCCCTGCCCGAGTCTCCTCACGTGGTCAGTGGCTGAGCCAGCGGTCGAAACAAGCGGGGTGCGGTGCCCAAGCTGCACCTGTCGTCTCTGTGCACAGTGTCTCCAGTGACCTGCCCAGAGAAGCTGGGGGCACCACGGGTCCACGCCATGGGGCAGCCTGGCCGTCCTGTCCCCGAGTGGGTGAAGGGCAGCCCTCGGCCCTGACGCGCCCTTGAAGGGCTGCTCTGAACACCGCTGCTAAGCTGAGGGTGTGGACCTCCTGGCCCCTCGCGTGCAAAGCTCTCCCCCGGGCGGGCCCAGGTCCACAGCGGGGCCAGGAAGCCTTAGGGAGCAGCGAGGCCTCGGAGGCAGGAGGAAAACACCGGAACCTGAGGATCTGGGCCTGGTCCCAAATCTGCCGCCGGTCTTCGTCCACTCCCCGTGCCTGGGTGCCCTTCCCGTGCCACGTGCTGGTGTGATGCCTGTTCCGAAGCCCTGGCCCCTCTCTGTTCTCAGGGCGCTTCCTGTGCTCTATTGTGGCAGCCTCACTGACCACGTCTTGGTCATGCTCGTGTGTCCGGTGCCCAGCACGGCCTCGGTACCTGATAGACTCTCAAGGTGTTGGACGAATGAATGAATGAGGGGTGAATGGAGGAAATGGACTAGGTCGTGACCGACCCAGAGCAAATCGGGCCCCGCTCGGAGCCTGTCGCCCTCTGCAAGATGAGGGGGTTGGGTGCTTTCTGAGCTCGGCGGCGGGGGTGGGGGAGTGGCCTGCGCCTGCAGCCTGTTCTGGGAGCAGAGGCTGGATGCGGGGCTGCAGGAAGAAGAATCAAGGCCATGGCCGAGCTCCCCTGCCTGGCGGCTCCAGGGAGCGCCGTGTTTGGGGGAATTGGCCCGTCCTCACGCGTAATTCTAAGGCATAGAATTATGTAAAGGGACGGGGCCGGATCGGAGGAGAAAGTCCCTTGTACCTGGCAGTGGCGGTGAGTGCGCCGGAAAGGACCGTCCCCCTCTCCAGACGGCTTCTCCCCCTGGCAGGGGCAGCCCAGGGGGCCCATTCTTGCCGCCTCCTGGGTGGGGTGGGGGGCAGCCAGCCTGAGCCTGCCCTTGGGTTTGGAGCTGAGGGTCCCCAGGGGCGTGTGGCTTCTAAGGACCGTCACTTCCTTGGCCTTTTTCTGACAAGGGGGGCTTTGCACGTGTCAACCTTGGCCCCTAGTGTTGTGTCTTGTGGAGAGTAGGCTCGCAGAAGTGTTGAATGAATGAGTGAATGAGTGACCAAATGAATGAGTGAATGAATGAGTGAGTGAATGAGTGAGCAAATGAATGAGAGAGAATGAGTGAGTCCACGTGTCAGCGAATAAAGAATTACGTGGGCCACGAGGGTGAGGGGTCTTTTTGGCCCTGGCCTGACCCCCAGCCCTAGAAGAAGTCTGGAGCCGGTTGCGGGGGGGCTCGTGAGTCACTGACTCGAGGAGCGTGGGTGCACACGGGCCGGGCCCAGCGGGAAGAGCAAAGCGCTGCGGACTCTGTGTGCAGAGAGGGGCCAGGCTGCGGTGGGCCGGGCGCAGGGGCAGGGCTTGCACGTGGCGAGGGCCTGGGCTCGCGCCCGCACGCTCCCAGACCCGCAGGCTTGGCACCGTCTTGTCCTCTGCTTCTCAAAATGTCATCATCCCCCCGGGTGCCTGAGCTCAACCGACTGAATGGGAATCTCTGGGGCCGGGCCTGGGCATCTGCCCTTGATGGAGCTTCCAGGAGAGTTTTAATGCACATGAAAACCTGGCAGGCGTTTGGCTGAGGCTGCTGAGGTGGGGAGTCCAGGGGTATCTGCAGTAAACAGGAGGCATGACTTGCTGAGGGCACAGGTGCACTAGGCCTTTTACCCCTCCCGGCAGCCTGTGACTGTGGCTGGTTCCATCCGGTGACAGGTGAGGAAACCGGGGCTCTGGGGTCAGTGAACTTGCCCTGGGACCCGCGGCCAGAAGGCAGAGGAGTTGGGAACCACAGTCTAGCCTCGTCAGCATCACTCTGCCTACGGGGTTCCCTCTGACTCCTGGTGGTGTCCCCCTGACGGCTGGCCCGACCCCCTTCCTGTCCCGAGCTCGGGGCAGAGAGCTGTCACTTGCATCCTCGGCCTGTGCCCTGGTGGAAACACCGTGCAGAGGGCAGTGTCTCCCAGGCAGGGGGCCGGCTTGTTTTCATTTAAAGACCTACTGCCCCTCAGGGCCTGGAGGCACCTCCTCCCAGGCCCTGGGAGGCCGGTGGCAGCAGGCAGAGGCTCTGACCTCCTAGCCCGGAGCTCTGCGTCACCGGCTGTCACCTGGGCGGCAGATGGCAGACTGGCCGTGCCTCTCGCTGGGCTGTGCCCAGATTGGCTCCCCTGTGTCCTGGCTGCCCCCGAGCTAGAGCCATCTGTGCCTGAGAGACCCGCCGTCAGAGGAGAAGGGCAGACGCGACCTTGCAGCCTCTCCCGGTCATGGGGAGAGAGCTCAGGGCACCGAGAGCTTTACCTGCCCCCGGGGGGTGCCGCTCACCCAGCCCGGGGCAGCGGCCGGAACCGCAGCTCTTCCCCCGCCCTTTCCTTGTGCTGTTCTCCGTCTCCCCGGGGCTGCTGGGGAGAAGGCAGGTCTGCCCGTTCCACTGGCCCCGGGTGTGGGTTTGTTTCCGTAGCTGCCTGAACCCATCACCTTTTTAACTGGGAAGGCAGAGCTGGATCGAAAAATTCCCTTCTAATGAAACCCCAGAACAGGAGGAGAACAGAAAGGCCGAGTGTGTGCAGAAAGTGTGTCATGTAGTGGGCAAGGAGAGGGTCCCTTCCGCCCGGAGAGCCCTGCAGCAGGTTTGGTATTTGATACGACAAAGGGGGACGTTGTCACCCGCCCCCCCCCAAAAAAAAAGCTCATTCAGAGAGAGAGAAGTGGGGGTGGGAGGAGGTCGAGCTCCCTCGATGTGAGGCGTCTCTGCATCTGTGATGGAGCCCAAGCCGGAGGCCTGCGGTCGGCGCTGAGAGGTGCGCCAGTCCATGATCGCTGAGGTGCCCCTGGCCGCGCCCCCGGCCCCTCCTGCTCCTCCCACAGAGCCCAGGGCAGAGCTGCTTGCCCGAGGCGGGGCAGGAGGGCTGCCAGCTCCCGCAATCAGAAGGGCTGACACGTCCCTGAGGCAACGTGGCCACCCCTTTCTGGAAGCACTTGGCTGCACTTTCCCTGGGAAATGAGGACTTTTAGGAAAAAAAAAACCTAACAAAAGAGCAGAGAGCACTGCATTGCAGAGCCGGTGCGACCGCGTGGCCCGCTCCTGCCTCAGGCCAACCCTCGCGTCCCCGCGCAGCTCTGAGGGCCGGGGCAGGACCCGAGGGACGGAGGTGGAGAGTGGGGAACGGGGGCCCGGCTCCCGGGGCTCTGGCCTCCGCCGCCTCCATCCCAACACCCGTGGGTCCCCATCCTCCAGAGCGCTTTTCTTCTTTTTTAAATTAATTAATTAATTTATTTATTTTTGGCTGTGTTGGGTCTTCGTTTCCGTGCGAGGGCTTTCTCCAGTCGCGGCGAGCGGTGCGCGGGCCTCTCACTGTCGCGGCCTCTCTTGTTGCGGAGCACAGGCTCCATAGTTGTGGCTCACGGGCTTAGTTGCTCTGCGGCATGTGGGATCCTCCCGGACCAGGGCTCGAATCCGCGTCCCCTGCATCGGCAGGCGGACTCTCAACCACTGCGCCACCAGGGAAGCCCCCTCGAGGGCGCTTTTAGCTGAAACCTGTCCCTTTAGCTGACTCACCATGCTCACCGTTTCTCCTCTTTCTCCCCCGAAAAAGGGGCCAGGCAGCCTCGGTCATTCACCCACTGCCAGCCCCCCCGAACCCTCCAGAACTGTCGGGGCTAAAGGGCCCACACCGCCATGGAGGCCCAGCTTTTTGGGCCAACAGGGATCTGAGGCCCCCAGCGGGGACGTGCCCTGACCGGGTCAGTCAGCGGGGGCGGGCAGAGCTGGTCCCAAACGGAGGCCGGGCTGGTGCAGCATCTGGCCGGGGACCCACTGCGTGGCCGTTCCAGGTGGCCAAGGGGTGGGGCGGCCGGGCTCCGATGCCACGCACGGGCTCAGCATGATCGGCGTCCCCCCAGCTTCCCTGGAGCCCTGGGCCCCCCACCCTCCAGAGGCAAAACCCACCCTCAGCTGCCGGCCCGGCCCGGCTTCCAGGCCTTGTCAAGGCTGCCCTCTTCGGCTTCTGGGCCGGCCCCAGGGAAGGTGGGCCTGCGGGCACCTCCCACCTGCCGCCCCGGGATCCCGTGTGGGGACCCACCAGGGTTTCCGGGTCCCTGCGTTGACTGCCTGCTCCCTCCCTAACTCCTCCCCAGGGCCCCGTGGTATCCCGGCCCCCAGACGGAGGGAGGCCCGGGCAGTGGGCTGCAGGCCTGCCTGCAGGGAAGAGACTCGTGGGTGCAGGAAGATGCCCTCCAGTCCTGGGCGCCTCTTGTGGTCCCCTGAGACCTGGCACACGCCTCCTGTGCAGTGGGTCTGGACTAGCTGTGCTCGAGCCTGGGCCTCACGTACCACTGACCGTAAAGAGATTGGCCCTGCCTCCATCTAACCTGGATTTTGGGCGAATTGGCTCATATTTAGGGTGGGTTGTACCTCTCTGTACGTCCCGTTTCAAGAAGGACACAGACATACTGGGTGTTGTCCAGAAGAGTTTGGCCAGGACGTGAGAGGCAGAGGAAGACGCTGGAACAGGAGTGAACCTGACCAGACACAGGCATCCAGGGAGGCCCGGCAGCTGTTCTCAGAGAGGCAGGATGCGCGTCCCCTGGACGGCTGGACTCTGGCCAGCAGAGGAAGGCCACGGGGAGACAGATTCTAGTTCAGATAAGGGATCCACTCCAATAGCGCGTAACGACGTGAGAAGGGGGCCCCTGGCTGCCAGGATTGTGTGAGCAGAGGCTGGTCCGTCAGGGACGCGAGTCGGGTTCCCGAATGGAGGTGGTGGCTGGCTCCTGCCCTCCTCCCTCTGGGCACGGGCCGTTCTTCCGGGGAAGCAGCCCCGGAAGTGAGAAGGCGTCCAACACCGATACCGGGCAGGGCTTTGCTTCTCTGAGCCCCGGCGTCCTGCTCCGGAAACAAGGGCAGGGATGTCTGTCTCCTGAGGGCCGCGAGGGACGTGGAAAGACAGCACGAAGCTGGCGGGAGTTCCCCCTCGCGCCTCAGCTGACAGCGATGTTTCCTCGTCACCGACGGCTCGTGGGCACTTGGTCAGCTGTTGGTTTAACAACAGATAAAGGAAACAGGGGACCTAAATGAGTCCGAGACGGAGAAGCTGAACAGGACGGCCTTGTGAAACGGGGTGCGTGTCCCTCTAGACGGGCCGCCGTCTGGGGGGTCCAGGCCCCTCAGCTTCAACCCCCTCCTCTAAGTGGATGCGTCACAACAGGTCTTCAGCCCGGACCGTCCTTTGAAGCCCGCCGGCGCCCACCTGCACATTCAGAGTCTCCACCTGGATGCCTCACAGGTGACCCAACACCCACCTCACGCGCTCACCGCCTGCGCACGCCTGGGCCGGCTCCAGGTTTCCCGTCCTGCCTGTCACTGCCCCCCCGCGCCTCCACCTCCAACCCTTCACTCTCCTCCGTCATCCCGGCACCCGGTCCAGCCACGGCCGCCTCTTTCCCGGGTCGTGCCGAAGCTGCTCACGCTGCCTGGTTAATTTCTGGGCAGCCTTCGAGCCTCGTGCGGGCGCTGCTTCCTCCAGGAAGCCGCCCTTGATCTCCCTGAGAAGTCCCTCTAATAGTCCTGCAGCACCATCCCACTCTCCGTCACGGTTCTGACCTTGGCCAAGATCTGCCGTGTGTGTCTGTGGTCGTACGGTCAGTGTCAGGTCCCTAAGTGGACGGAACGCGCCATGAGGGCACCCAGAACCCAGCTTCCCAGGCTTCCGGATCAGAAGCAGGAGAGGAGAAAATCCACAGAGGCGGCACCACGGAGGCCCGGTGAGGTCTGGCTCTCCCGGAGCAGCGCTGCCTCAGCACCAGTCTCTGCTCCCCGCTCTGGAGACGGAAGCACGAGTTTGCTGGGGGTGCGCTTGGAGCCGGCTCAGTCCCTGTCCCAGTCTCTGCACCCGGCCCGCTCTCTTTGTCCCCCCGCGTGAGGTTAAGGGTCAAGGCCCATGACGCACCACCAGGTGCCTCAGGGGTTTACGGTCTGAGCCGGCGGGGTGGTGCGGGAAGGTGTGCGGTGCTGGACTCGTGTGCACAGGACCGTCGGGGCAGCGACGGCGTCTGGGCCGCGAGCGGAGCCAGACGGTGAGGGTGCAGGCGGGGAGTGGGTGCTGGGGGGCTGCGTGGCCGGAGGTTCAGGCGAGTCGGCGCGGGGCGCAGGGCCGCGGGAGCTGGGGGATCGGACGGGCCAGTTTGGGAACGGTGTTTCGGGTGGGTGCAGCCGGAAAGGGTGACACCAAGGTCCTCGGGGCAACGGCATGGACGCGTGAGGCCGTCGTGCCGTCTCCCGCAGGCGCTGGCTGGGGGCCCACTGCAGCACAGGGACGGGAGGAAGCCCCGGGCGCCGCGGAGCCGGGAGGTGTGGCGCCGCGCTCGAGCCGCAGGCACCGTGCTTCCTGTGCGTTTCTCGGGGCACCGGCCGCGGAGGTTCCTCCAGGAGAAGAACCTGGAGCTCAGGGCCTCCTTCATCCGAGCCCCACCGGCAACGTGAAGCGGGCCTGGCTCTGCAGTCGTGGTCTTTCCGTGGAGGGGTGGGTCTGGGGCGGGGGCCGGCGGCCCTTCTTCCCCGCTCCTCGGGTGGCTCTGGTGGACGGAGAGGCGGAGGACCCCTGCGCTGCAGCAAGCTCCCGCCGTCCCACCGTGGGGGAGACTCCTGTCCCCACGCGCTTCGTGCTCTGTGCTCACGGAGGCCGAAAGCACAGAAGACAGCCTGCGCGTCAGCGTTGGTCCGGGACCGTGTCCCGCGGAAGCCAGACGCCAGCAACTGAGGGAGACGCGGGAGGTGGAGCCGAGGGGCCGTGTGGTGGGTCCCGCGGGGGCAGCGGAGACGGGGGCTGGAGCCCCTGCGTGTGCGCGGCCCCAGCGCTCCGTGCTCTGCTGTCACCGCTACGCCGACACACGCCTGCTTCTCCCCGCGAGCCAGGCGGGGCGGCGGAGGGGAGGCACCCCTTCCCCAGCATCGGCTGCCCCAGCTCAGCTGAGGGCCGGGGCCAGCGAGCCCAGGCAGACCCGCGGGTAGGTCAGGGCCAGGGCGTCGGGTCAGCTGGGACTCTGCCGTTGCCTTTTCTCAGGAGCTACGAAGATCTCTTTCCGCTCCGATGCCGCCACAGCCCGGCAGCCTCTCACCCAGGGCCCCACGCCTGGCGCGCCTGGAGGGGCAGCTCTGTGCCTCGCAGGCTCTTCGCGGGCAGAGGCCTCGCCTGCACCTGTGCACTCTCGAAGGGGAGGAGCCGTCAGCCCGGCGCCCGGCGTCTTCTCTGGTCGACCGTGATGTGCTGTCTGGTACCTGAGCGTCTGCTGGTCGCTTCAGACCGGGCTGGGGGGGTGCGGCGGCTGCAGTCCACACTCGTGCCTTGGGAGGAACGCTGCCCTGTGCTCTTTCCTCGGGGCTGGAACCTCGCAGATGGGGTGTGATGGGAAGGCAGGATGCAGGTATAACAACGGATCTATCTTTTCCTTAAAGTAGATAATGGGTGATTTGTCAGAACAGCATTCCTTTGGGGGAAACCCACCAAAAAACCCCAGAAAAAACAAACAAAAAACCAGCCGCTCTCCCGGCTGAGGTCGCTGGGGACGGACGCCACTTCAGACTCTACGGTCAGCCTGCGTGGCTTAGTAACGATGTGCCTCAACTTTCCAGTTCTGTAAAATGGGTAGAACGATCTGTGGCTGGAAACTCGCACCCGAGACCTGTAGGAAAGAGAAAGGAGATGGTTTGGGGGCGTTGCACAGCTGCTCAGACCTGAGGTAGAAGCTGTTAGAGAGAGGAGCACTGAGGCGGCGAGAACTGACCAGCCTGAGTCCAAGTCTGGGGCCAAAGCTGATGCTGTCGCTCGTTAGGTTACTAACATCTTCAGAGCCAGTGTTTCTCCATGTTCCATGAATCAGTGTCTTCCAAAGGCGCATCTCCCGTCCAAACCCCCTTCCTGAGGTCCAGGCCACATTTCCAAGAGCCTCCTGGATATTTCCCCCTGAATCTGGCCCTTCTCCCCACGTGGACTCCCAGCTCGTACCTCCCCAGACCCCCGCCCACCGCGCTCCTGCCCGTAATGAACGACCTCATTCCCCTTCCAGTCACCAGCCAGACCCGGGAGCCGTCCGACCCCCGTGTCCCCTCACCCCATCCAGTCGCCCAGCGTGCGGTCTCCCCCTTAGCCTGGCGGGGTCGTTTCCCCTGACCCGACAGCCCTGCTGCCTGTGTGAGTCAAAGCCGGCCCCTTCGGCCCGACCGGGCCACACGAGTTTTCCTGTCTCCCAGTGCACGTAAAGTTATGTTTACACCATCCCGCGGCCCCTTCAGTGGGTGGTGGCAATATGTCTAAAAAAACAAGCGTGCGTACCGTAATTTAAAGTACTTTGTTGGTACAAGTGCTAAGCATCACCTGGGCCTTCAGCTAGTCCGCGTAGGAGCATCAGAGACCACTGCTCACAGATCATCGTAAGTACAACACGAATGAAAGAGGTCGGAATATTCTGAGAGTTACCAGATGTGACCCAGAGACACGAAGTAAGCGACGGCTGTTGGAAAAAGACGCCGATGGGCTCGCTCGTCTCGGGGCTGCACGGACCTTCTGTTGGTGAAAACGCAGAGTCTGCAAAGCGCAGTAAAGCAGGGGGGGCCCGTGTGTGGACCCCCCCGCCCCCCGGCTCTGCCGGTGCCTCCGCCTCCATGCTTGTCAGCACTGGGTGCCCGCGCCCTGGCTGAGCACCTCCCCTTCCCAGGGGGTTCTCATGGCTCCGCCCCCTAGAGGCACCCTCCGCCCGGTCCAGGCCTCCAGGTGGACAGCTGCCCCGAGCCCGTGTCCCTTGCTCCATCCTGATGGAGACCCTCTCGGGCAGGGGTTGTGTCCCAGCTCTGTGGACCCGGCCAGCAGAGCTTACACCTGATGGACACACATCCGGTGGGTGCGGGACGGAAGGATCCCTGCCAGCTTCTCCTCCCCCCAAGAGCAGCCTGACCCTCACCTGTGCTCCTGCGTAGCAGGCGATCGTCTGGGCCCCTCACACATGGCTCAGAGGAGGCTCACGCTGTAAACACAGGCCCTCGGACTGCTGTTTACACACCCACAGTCACAGGAGTCGGTTATTTTGGCTTCCCGAGCTCTCTGGGAAGATCCTCCGCGCTCAGACCCAATTCCTTTTCCTCTTTGGGGGTCTCTCCCACACTCGGTGGCTTGCATGTCTGGCCTGAGTCTGGAGAGACCTTGGAATCGCTCCCGTGCCTGGGACAAGCCTGTGTGGAGGTGGCCTTCTGTGCAGGGGCGGGGCTGGAACTGGATTTATGGCAGCCGGTGGTCCTGGGTAGGGGGACCTGAACCCTGGCTCTGGCCCTTCCCAGCTACGTGAACTCGGGCAAATCCTTTGCATTTTTGAGCCTCGGTTCTCTCATCTGTGAGCTGGGGACAAACACCCATTTCATAAGGTAGCTGTAAGGATTGGGTAGGACCCAAGTGTCCGCACCCCGTCCAGCTTACAGTTAGGAATGAGGGGCCCAATATCGACCAGCGAAGCAGGTGGCAGAGGGGCAGGGTGCAGCCTCTGAGCAGAACATCAGAGCTCATACCCTGCGTCTTCCCCTCCCTCGCTGTGTGACCTTGGGCAGGTTGCTTTACCTCTGTCTGCCTCTGCAAAAGGGGAATAAGACGTGTTAAGCAGGTAGTGCTTGGCACAAGGAGAGCACTCGGTGTGTCTCCTGTCATCACCATCTCAGAACCCCAACCTGTCCACCTGCTCCTCCAGGAAACCTCCCCGCCCCCGCCGGCCCCGCCTGGCCAGCGTCCCAGGAGCCTCCGCAAGCTGCCCGGCGAGGTGCCTCTCTGCTGGGCGGCCACTTGCCCACTTGCCGCTGGGCTGTCTCGGCACCCCCGAGACATTCTCACTCTGTCAGAGAGCGAATGAGAACACTCAGGGGTGAAATGCTCCTTTCGGGGGTAGGTCTCCCAGCAGGTGGCCGCGGCCCCGCCCTGCTTCCCGGGTCACCGGGTCAGAGGAGGTCAAGGGCCAGCCACTCTCCCCCTCCTGTAGGGTCCCTCCCTCGGACCCTCAGGCCCTGTCGTGGGGTCTGGCTCACTGTCAGCTGCATTCTTTCTCTCTGACCATTTCTTTATCCGAGACCCCCATTTAACGGGTGCCAGACACGCCACCCGTGCCTGGAGCCCAGCTGTAGACGCAGTTTGTTTCCCCAGGTGCCGCTCGTTGGCCCCACATCAAGTGGATGCAAATAGATTCTCGGACGAGGGGTGTCAGCGGACTCCTCAGGTTTGACGTGGCCCATCCTGCACCCCTTGTGCCACGACATACAAACCGCCTGGCACGGGGAAAGGCACTCGGTAAACAGGAGCTGCTTTTCTGTCTCCCCATCTGTAGAGATAATATAAAAAAGAGCTAACGCTTGCTGGGCACCCGTCACGCCCCAGACACTGTTCTAAGTTTTTTAATTCTTTTTCACTTATGCAATATTCACAGTGATTGTATGAGGCACAAACAGTTTTTGTCCTCATTTTACAGAGGAGGCACAGAGAGGTTAAGTAACCTGCCCAAAGTCACACAGCTGCTAAGTGGCGGAGCCAGGGTTCACTCCCAGCGTCTGGCTGCGGAGCCTGTGTTCTTAACCCCGACAGCGTCCACCGTGCGGCCGGGACGGCAGTGAGGGTCCCGTCCTTCAAAGTCTGTGGTCCCAGACTGCTGCTTAGATTGTCCAGTGAAGCCCAGGGGGAGGAAGGGAGGAGGGAAAGGAGGAGGGGGGGAGGGGGAGGGCCACCGTTAGCACAAGTGGTGGGCACGACGGTGACTGCAGGATTCAGAAGCTCTTTGCAGAAACCCAATCGCTGCAATTCTGGAAGGAAGAGCTGAGAATGATTACTTTGTCCGGACAGGTCTGAAGTGGGGAGGGAACTCGGTCAAGAGCCTTTAGAGAGGCCTCTTCTCCCTGCCCTCCCTCCTCCCTCTCCCCTCACTGAGCTGGCCGGGCTGTGGGTTGGGGGAAGTTTCTAGCCAGGCTGCCGTGGCTACTTCCCCAGGGGACCAGCCGTGGGGTGTCAGGCCGTAGGGCTGGGGAAGGGCCGCCCACCTCCCCAGCAGCGGCCTTCACGAAGGCCCAGATCAGACAGAAAGGAGGACACGGAACAGCAACAGGAAGCCAACCCAGGGAGACGGCCAAGGCCCCTGGGGCCCCCTCCTGACTGCCCCCACCCGATCCTGCAGGGTCGGCCTCAGCCCAGGTCTGGGGCAGCTCGGGGGTCTCTGCAGAGGAGGCGCCAAAGGACCCCTCCAGAGGCTGGGGACGCGGATTTCACCGGACGGGGCTTTCGGGGAGACGCTGACGCAGATTGTGACAGAGGCCACCCTGCCTCCCGGCTCGGCCACCGGGGCGCCACACCCGGGCTGTGCTGGCACCCGAGGCCAATGCAGGGACAAAGCAGAGAAGCCGGCTGCCAGCACTGGAGAGGCCAGGCCTGGGCGGGGAGGGAAGGAGTGGCTGCAGCCGCTCTCCGCCCATCCCGGAAGCGGGGGCCCGAAGTTAGGGTTCAGGAGCCGCTAGGTGAGAGGGGGCGGGGGGGCAAGGAGAGGAGATGGATTTGGTCCCTGGGGAGAAGGCCGGCAGTCGAGCGACGCGTCCACCCTTTGTTCCTTCTGTGCCGGCAGAAGCTGACGCCGCGCGCCAGCCACGGCACCGCGCTGGCCTCTGTGTATACATCACCCCTTTCGTGCCCACAGTGACTCTGATGTAGAATTAGAGTCGGAATCCCTGTGGTACAGGTGAGAAACCGAGGCTCAGAGGGCTCGCCCGAGAGCACACAGCATCCAAGCGGCAGTGCCAGGACTCGAGGGTGCAGAGCCTCGGAACCGCTCAGACTCATTGAGGTCCTTCCCGCCTGGAGCTCGCGGGCTGGGGCGGGGAGATTAGAACAAGAACCGGTGACAGGTGCTGCGGAGGAGAAGCATGGTACACGGAGGAGGCATCGGGGAGTGAGGCGGCCGGGCTGAAGGGGCTGGGGGGTGGAGTGTGGGTGGAGGGGACGGCGTCCTCCGCTGAGGGGACAGCGCGGGCAGAGGTCCTGTGTGTGGCAGGAAAGAGCACGGCCCTTTAAGGACCTGCAAGGGCCTCAGTGCAGCTGCAGCACGGAAGGCAAGCGTGGCAGTGCCAGGTGAGGCTGCAGGCTGGGTACGGGCCGCGTCCAGTGACGTGCGCCGGAAGCCGACGGGGGCAGACAGGGTGCAGGGGCAACGGCGGGGCGGGGCGGAGGGAAGGAGCCCCCGGGAGGAAGAAGGCGCAGCTATAGCTGTGCCCTAGCCCGTGTGCACTAGGGGAGGGCCAGCCTCTGGGGTCACGGGACCCGACCCCGCGCCTCGCTCGGCACCAACACGAGACCTTGGGAAGCCTTTGGGGGGCTTCCTGTGCCACAGTGCAGTGAAAACCTGCCCCATCCTTGCCTCGCTGCCTCTGGGATTATTGCAAAGACTCACGTGAAATCAAGGCTGTAAGTTGTTTTTACCGCCCCGCCCACGCCCCGGGCGAGGGGTCCTCTGGTGCCTGAGAGGCTCCAAGCTGCCTCTTTCCAAGGGGCCGCAGTGCTCCCACCTCCCCATCCAGACCCCGGCCCTGCCTGTGCACATGTCACCTGACCCTTCAGAACCCCAGCCCCCAGCAGGGGAAGGGTGCCCTGGCGGGAGCTCAAACCTCAAACGCAGGTATCCTCGGAGGAGCAGACAGCCCTGCCTAAATGCTTCGTTTTCCTGTCGTTAGACCATTTTACCGGAGGCAGCTTTGAGTGAGGCTCAGGGATCTTTTGATCCACTTTACCAGAAGGAGCCACGAGGGCCATTTCATGCACCCCCTGCACCCAAGCAGCATGATTGCCCAATCATTAAGCCACAGGCTTTCCCGTCAAGCAGGATGGCATCCCGGGACCCTGGGCGTGAGGAAATCCCAGCGTCTGACCTGAGTCCAGCCTGCGGAACTTTCAGCCCCTTCCTCCCTCCTCCTGGCAAAAGATGCTTTTGTGGGATTTCAAAGGAGAAGCATTTCTTTCTCCAGGGAGAAGCAGAAGAGGAACAGCCAGGTGACAGGTCCCCCCTCAGGGTGGGAGACCCGCAGCTGGGGTGCGGGCTGTGGCGGGGTGGGAGGAAACCCCTGGTGTCCTCCTGCTGAACAGCTGACCTGGAGCCCTTGACCCTCAGGAGGAATGGTGAGGGGTCAGCAGAACTGACTAGAGGGTCTCGGGCATCAGTCCTGTCCCCCTCTTCCCGCCCATGTGCCCCCCAGCCAGGTATGCGGGTGGCACACTCTCCCTGCCGCGCTGGCAGCCTGGAAACCCCGAGTCAGCGTTTTCTGCAGACCAGGGTCCGTGCCTGGCTGGTTCTAAAGGGAGGCTCCAGCCCAGCGAGAGCAGCAGTGCCGCCGCCGCACTGCAGTGGCCCGGCTCCCAGCGATGTGGCTGGCGGGCTGGGGACGCAGGGAGGCGGGGAGACAAGGGGGGTTGCAGGTACCGGGAATTCCCGGGGTTCCTTGCTCTGACTCCGCGGAGATGAGGAGCCCCGAAAGCCTGAGTAAGGCCTCCCCCAACACACAGGATTTGGGGGTGTCACTTCCTGGGTCGAACCCCAAACTTGATCCAGGATTCTGAGTATGCAGACCGGGAGCAACCGGGAGGAGCTGCTGAGAGGGGAGGGGAGGGGCAAGTGGGGGTGGGGGCCGCCTGGCACCAGCGTTAAGTTCTGCGCGGCTGAACTGGGGTCCTGAGATCTGGGCGGTGGGTGCTGAGGGCCCAGTATGGGGTTCAGGGGTGAGACCGAGGCACAGAGGCGACCCAGGGCTGGCGTCCTCCCTGCCCGTCCCGCCCTGTGGGTGTGGGGAGTACCTGCCTCTGTGTTCAGGGGGCCCAGGCCTTGCCTCCTCGAGAGGGAGAAGCGGGGGGGGGGCGTTCCCATGAGGGAGCCGGCCGGGATCCTGTGCCCCAGACGCTTCCTCCTCCCCCGCAGGGCCCCTCCGCCCGCGTTCTCTGCTCCCCGAGACGCGGGGGGAAGAGCCCTGGGCACCAGTCGGGACTCCATGCTCGGCAGGGCGCTGGGGTGCTGGGCCGGGGCTGTCGGGGCTCTTGGGCCCGACGCCCCTGCCTCCCCCGCCCCTTTTGTCTCCGCCGCTCCTCTTCGCCTGCCTTTTCTTTCCTTCCTCGACTCAGGAAAACCTTCATCCGTAGCCCCCGAAGCAAATCGGCTCCCTGCCACCCGTTAGCTGGCTCCCGATCGCGGGGAGGCCCCCCGCCCGCCGTCCTTCCCAGCCAATCCCCAAGCCCGAGAGGCTCGGAAAGCCCGTGGGTGGCGGGGCGCCGGGGGGAGTGTCGCAGGGGGCGCGCGGCGGGGGCGCCTCCGCAGCGACGGGCTCCCCGCGGGGCTCCGGGGGCGCGCGGCCGGCCCCGCCCGCCGCAAACTTCTCCCGCTCCGCCCCGCGCCCCCGCTCCCGCCAGCCCCGCCCCGGCCCGCGAGGGGGCGGGGCCGCGGTCCGGGGGCGCGCGGCCGGCCCCGCCCGCCGCAAACTTCTCCCGCTCCGCCCCGCGCCCCCGCTCCCGCCAGCCCCGCCCCGGCCCGCGAGGGGGCGGGGCCGCGGGGCGGGGCGCCGCGCGACGGCGGGCGGGGGTCGCCCTCGGAGGCGCGGCCCGCGCCGCGTGCTGGCGGACGCGAGGAGCGTCGCGATTGGCCGGCGGGCGCGGGGCAGGTGTTACTACTGCGGCGCGCGAGGCGGCGGGCGGGCGGGCGGAGCCGCAGCGGCCGGGCGCCGGGAAGGCGGAGAGGGGCCTGCGCTCCGGGGGCGCGGCGTCCCGCCCGCTGCCGTCGCCGAGAGCTCGGGCTCACCGCGCCGGAACGTGCCCGGGTAAGAGGAGCCGGGCGGGCGGCCGGGGCCGGGGGCGCGACGGGGCTCCGGGAGTCCGCTTGCGCCGGAATTGCCCTGACGGTCCCTGGGGAGGGGTCCTGAATGATCCCGGGAGCCCCTCTCCGAGAGCCGCGGGAAGGGCGCCGCGCGGGGCCGGGGGAGTGGGTGCGCGTTGGAGAGTGGGTGCGGGCGCGGGACCCCAGCCGCGCCCGCCGCGGAGGCGGTGAGGGAGCGGGGCGCGCCGGGGACCTGGCGGAGCACGGAGCTCGCTTCCTTGCCGCGCCCCCCGCCAGGCCGCGGCCGTCCGGGCCTGGGACGGGCGGCGGCGTCCTCCGCCCCTTCCTCTCCACGAAACTTTTTCATGCACGAGCCAGCGCGCCGCCCGGTACATCGGCGGAAGCAAGGTCCCCAGGGTCCTGGCAAGCGGCGGAGCTTGGAGAGACCAAGGAGGGGGTGGGGAAGGAGCAGCAGGGCAGTAGGAGAGCAGCCTCTTCCCATTCTGTTGCGTGACCTTGGACGAGCAGCTGCACACCTCTGATCTGCGGGTGATGGGCTGCGTGGTGCCCCAGTGGGGGTGGGGACGTGTGGGGGCAGGGCAGTGGGTGAGCCAGCCCACGGGCGCACCTGCCGGGCCTGGACGCTTAGAAATGAGCCGTCTTCGTTCGCCCACCTGTCTGCGGCAGCTCAGCGCTCCCTTCCTGGGGAGGCGGGGGGCGGGGGGGGCGGTGGTGTGGAGCTGCGCACCCAGCGTGCCTGGGGCGAGTCGGGAAGCTTGCATACCAACCCCGCCCATGACCTTGGACAGCTCACTTATGCCTCTGGGCCTCAGTATCCTCATCTGGAAAATGGGGGCTTGGAGTTCATGGTGTCTGAAGTCCCTCTCAGTCCTGGCCCACCCGCAGGTGAGGTGAGCTGAGGGGATGGGGGTGCAGCCTCATCAGCGCATCCCTTCTGTGACCTAGCCTCTGGGGAAACTGTACCTCCCTCCTCCAACGAGGCAGCAGGGCTGTGAGACTCAGAATCTCCCGCACCGCCCACCCTCTTTGTAGGGGCAAGGCCTTTCCTGGAGCAAAGTTCCCAGTGCTGGACAGGAGGCCTGTGGGTTCAGGGGGTGTCAGGGGCCTCCCAAGGTCACGCTTGTGTCCAGGATGAGGAGGAGCATCGGAAAGGTCTACACCGCGATGGCCCGTAGCACCCCTCTCTGCACCTCGCTGCCCTTGCCGGGAGAGTCTAACCTGACGCCTCCTTGGGGTGCCTCTGGCTCTGTTCCAGTTGAGATGAGCAGTAGCTCCTCCCTGAGCCTCGGGGTGCTGTGGAGAGGGTCCTGGTTTAAGATAGGAGGCCTGAGTCTAATTCTAGGCGCTGCCTCCCGTTCGTGTGACCTTGTGTGACCTTGGGCAGGCCCCTTTCTTGCTCTCCTCGCCTGTGCATGGAAGGGGTTGAACTAGATGAGTCCCCGGGACCCTCCCAGCCCTGCAGTCCTGCGGCTGCAGTTCTGGGCTGGAGTCTGATCGTGCGAAGTGGGCTTGGCTGGGTGATGGGGCAGGTGGCCCTGGGATTCCCAGTGCACATCTGTCCGCAGAGTGGAGACAGCTCGAGAGAGTTACGCGGTATGAGTGGGCCACAGTCTGGCCCTGCGCGCCCCCGCCATGCATCCTCGGGAGGCCCGGGCTCACTGGTTAGTGGCTGTGTGACCTTGAGCAAGTTACTCTATGTCTCTGAGCTTCAGTTAGTCGTCGCGACAGAATGGTAACAGCTGTGGTGTTTTAGGTTGTTGTGAGAAGTAAATGAGAAACACATGTGCAGTGCTTAGTCCAGTGCTGAGCCTTCCAAGTCCCGAGCGAGCAGCTGCTGCCAACGAGAAAGATAAAGACCTGCGGGGAGCGGGGACAGAGGCCGGAGGAGGGGGGGTGGGGGTGGACTCGTGGTGTGCTCTCCCTGCAGCCTCCAGAACATCTCTGCAGAATGGGCACGGCGGCGCTGCCTGCCTCTCCCTGTCTCTGTCTCTGCCTTGGATCATTCGAGTGATTCTGCAGCAGAAACTTCACGGGAAAGAAAGGAAATGCTTGGCTTCCCTGTAATGTCACCTCTTTTCCGCTGGTTGCCCCGGGCCCCACCTCCTGCCACACCTCCCATCCCTTCTGCGGTTACAAGATAGGCTTCACTCTGTCCCCCGCTGCCCCCCCAGCCTTCGAGGAAGGAGCCAACTGGAGCCGAGAGGGGGTGAGGCTGGCCCCCCTGGAGTGAGCGGCCAGAGCACTTCTGCACCCAGGGCACCCGGGGAGAACGGCAGAGGCAGAGGCCGAGGCCCTGCCCGGGGGCGCTCTCGGGACCCTGGGATGTCAACAGGTGCGCTGGTGGGTGGCGGGTGGGGTTACCATAGACTTGCCGTGCGACCTGAGGCAGGTCACACCCCTTGGGCCCCTGTTTTCTCAGCTGCAAAGTGAAAGGTGGGTTTAGATGCTCGAGGGGCCTTCTGACCGTCTGGCCTGTGACCCTGTTGGCTCCGCCTTTGCGGAGGCTGGGGGCGGGGTGGGTGGGAGGTTGGCGGGGTCACGCGGGCATTGCCTCTTACCGCCCGTCTGTTAAGGTCCCGGGACAGCCTGCGAGGAGGAGATGACGTCTCCCCAGCAAGAGTGCTGGTGCTTAAGAGCAAAGGCTTTGCAGGCAGACGGGTTCAGACCCCTATCTTGGCACTCCCCACACCAGCTGTGTGAATCGGGGCAAATGACGTGACATAACTGAGGTTCGGTTATGTCATCTGTGGAATGGGAACAATGTTACCTGCTTCTTAGGGTTCTTCTGAAGATCACACGGGAGTAATTTATGTAAAACTTCTGGGATGTGGGGAGTTCGTGGTGTGAATGGAGTGCTGCATGAGGGATGGGCTTTTTGAGGTGCTGTGTCACCACAGAGGGGACTCAGGCTAGAGGAAGAGCCGGGACGGATCCCACCGCCCCGCGGGCGTTGCCACGCACAGCTGCTGAGAAGCCCTGCCTTCCTCGTCCTGCTCTCACTGTAGTCTGCCTGGGGCTTCAGGAGCTGGTTCTCGTCACAGGGCCTTGGGGGCAGGGGCTGCAGGTGGAGGTGAGTCTGCAGAGAGGAACTAGGAGGCTGACAGAAGCCCCTGGTGACAAGGATGCAAGGCAGAGGCCCGACAGCCTCCGTTCAAGGTTAGTCGTGACGAAAGGGCCGGAATGTAAGGTCTTGGAGAAAAGGCATCACCGCCCACGGGCCCCGTGAGGTGGGTGGACCGCAGCCTGGGGCGCCGGAAGGGACCTTGGGCGTCATCTCATTCGGTCTCTGATTTTGATGGTGGGGCAGCTGGGCTCAAAGAGGGGGAGCGCCTCGCCCAGTATCACACAGCACCCGCGCACCGGAGATGGCGCTGCACCTGTCCTCTGGGCGCTCAGTCCGGTGCCCTCTCCACTCTCGCCAGGAACCACGGAGCAGTTATCTTCCGTCCCTTCTAAAATCAGAGCACAAGGTCAGGGGCCTCGACTGAAGCGGAAAGGAGGTGAGATCGTCAAATCCAACATTCCCAGGTTGCAGGTTAGAATACTGAGGCCCGAGAGAATGAAAGGGTCGGCCTGAGGTCGCCCAGAGCCAGAGACGCATGCTCTGAGGCCCGAGCCCTGCCAGTGCCACCAGCTGCTGCTCTGCTTCTCTTGGGCCTGACAGGCTGCATGGCAGCAGGACAGCCAGACGTGGAAAAGCAAACCCCACGGGCTTGGGCAAGGGAGAGGGGACAGAAAGGCAGAAACATTACTTCCAAGACCCAGATTTCCTCTCTTGGCGTGGCTCTGCCGGCCCCTCGGAGCTGTTCCGTGGCAGCCTGCCCGCCCTGTAGAGCGGAGACAAGAGCCAGCCCGCTGGCCTCAGTACCATCGGTGACACGAGTGAAAGAAAGTCAATATTTGCCCAGTGGCAAAGGAAGGGAAACAAGTCCGACTGGGGACGAGAGTGAGGGGAGTGGTTCTGAAAAGCGAGGTCGCAGCGCCTGGGGCCTGCGGCGCCAGCACTCGGCTTCTAAGGCAGCCTTTGGAGCCACCATGTTAAATCACCCTTTGTGTGTGTCTCGGCGAGCCTGCACCCCGCCCGCCCGCGGCCCTGAGCCCCCATACGTTTCCCTGATTGCTTGCAGCTGGTGCCCCCAGCTCCCTGGAGGGATGGACTCCTGCAGAAAGGCCTCGGGGCAGATGGTCCCTGAGCGGGGCTCAGGCTCCCTCCCTGATCTGGCCCCTGAGCCCAGGGAGAGATGTGGAAAAAGTCCTTGTCAGGTCAAGAGAGGCTGTGCCTGATTTTTTTTTGTCCTGCCTTTGTTTTGTTTTCTTTTCGTTTTCCTTCTCTGCATCCTGCTTGCTGGTTCTGTGTCCTGAAGTTGGGGAAGGGCCTGCGGGGGAGGAGGGCCAGAGCCCGCAGCCTTTCCTCCGCTGAAATGCCGTTCTCGAACCCACGGCAGCCGCCGGCTGCTATGGGGGCTTTTGTGGTCGCCTGGGATCGCGCCTTCACAGGTTAACCGAGGGGAGCTTTGGGAAGCAGAACGCGTCTGGGGCGAGGCCCTGGGGCTGCACTGGGCACAGGAGGGGCTGCCTGCCGTGGGAACCCGTCAGGTGGGAGACTGTGGGTGGATCCACCCAGCCCCCTTCCTCTCTTGGGAATACTCTGGCTCTGCTGCCTGCCCCAGAGGGCCACGCGACGTTCCTGGTGGTCAGGGCTGCCACCCAAGACTAACCCCGGTCCCCTGGCCCCCCGACGATCGATCACGGGGCTGGCGGTCCCGGTCCCCTGGCCCCCCGACGATCGATCACGGGGCTGGCGGTCCCGGTCCCCGGAGACCGGAGAGCCAGGGCGATCGATGTCCTGCGTGGACCTGGGGCAGCGGCAGGGAGACTGAGGGAGGGCCCCCCGCCTCCACCCAGCCCAGAGAGCGCTGCGACCTGGTCTGATCAGCCGTCCAGCAGCAGCAGGGGCAGCGGGGCAGCCTTCAGCCGGAGGCAGCTTGCAGCCTGTCCGCCGGGACCCCTAGCGCACAGCCCTGGGCGAGAGCGCGGCCCAGAGCGGACTCCCTGCGTCTTCCGGGGCCCTGGCCCGTCGGGGTGGGGTCTGGGGTGTGTGGGCCTGGCACGTCACAGGTGCCCAGCACCGCCACCCGGGCGCCAGGTGCCTTGTCCAGATCCCACCTCCTGCAGGACTGTAACTAAGTTACTGAAACACTGGGCGCCTCAGTTTCCTCATCTTTAACGTGGAAATAAAATAGTGTGTGTGCCATACGGTCGATATGAGGGTCCAGTGTAGTAGTATTTATGTGAAGCTCTGAGAACAGTAAGAGTATGAAGATTTCGCTGTTATCATGGTGCTTCTTCAAGCCGAAGGGACACTTCGTAGATGAAGAAGCAGCGTGGGAGCCTGGGGGGGTGAGGCAAGGCTGTGACGGTATTTGGCCAGAAGGACCCGGCACCCAGTGATTTCGCTGTGCAGTTACCGCGCGCGGCCCCAGGCAAGCTGCGTCTTCCCGCCCCTGGACCTCAGCTGTCCCCTCTGAAAGGTGGAGAAGGGTGACCGCCTCCCTCGCGTCCCCCAGGATGCCCTGGATGACGGTCTGAGGCGCTGGCCTCCTCCCATCTCACCTCTGACCCAGGAGGGCTTCCTGGTGGAGGCGCTGGCCGGTTGCGCTGTCTACAAACAGCACCAGCCCCAGTGCGGCGCTCTCCCCACAAGGACACGCGGGTGCTGGCGGCTCCGGGCTGCGCCCGCCCTCTCCCAGCGTCTGTTCCTCCTTGGTCGGCCTGCTCCGGGCAGGAGTGTTTCTGGACGTGGTCCCCGGTTGTACAAGCAGAGAGTCGGGGGCGGGGGAGCGTCTCCTTCGAGCTGGGACACCAGGTTGGTGACCCTGGGACGGGCGGGGGGCCCTTCCTCCTCCCCCGCGGCCAGGCTGTCTGCATTGGCGGAGGCGGGGTGGGCCAGCGGTGGCTGGAGGCACCTTCAGCACCTTTCCCGCCAGGCACGTCCAGGGCCCTGGTGGATGGCACCCTGTCCCCTCCCTCCCTCGCCTGCCGCCTTCCTGCCTGCCTGCTGACGGTGTTGGGGAGAAGATTAGGCCGAGGGCCTCTGCTGAGGACGGGGAGTGACAGGCTGCAGGCACCCAGGCCACCAGCTGAGCGATGCCCGCTGCCCCATAGCCCTCTGGCTGCTCATCAGGGGGAGTGGCAGGTATGGAGACGAGAGGCTACTTTAAGTCTTCGGAGCTACTCAGGGCCTTGGGAGTGTCGCCTCCTCAAAGCCTCTTCCCAAATATCATTTTCCAAGAGCCCTGGAGATGAGTTGCTTTGCCAAGGTCACCTCCGGGGTCCCCTCGAAAGCGAGCACAGCCCCCAGAGCCCACTGCGTTTCATCCGCCCCACCCCCTGGCTTCCTAAAGAAGGTGTGGGGCTTTGGCTGGAGTGTAGGGTCCTGGTCGGGTGCCTGTCTCCTGTGACCTTGGCCATGACCTTAGGTCCCGTGGACCGTCCTCCCTCGGGAAGCTGGAGGTGTGATGAGAGAGCTGGTTAGGCTTCCTGAGGGGGCTCCGTGGGAGAGGAGGGGCGAAGGCTTTTCCCAAGGTGTTCGGGAGTCAGGCTGGATTCGGGCTCGGGAGAAGCTTCGCGAAAGAGCCCCAGACTTGGAGTTCAGTACCACAGAGTCCAGAGTCAGACCCTGTAGCCTCCTGCCCAGACTGCGGGCCGATGCCCGAGCTCTCTGAACCCATCACCCTCCTCAAAACTGTGATCGAAGCCCCTTACCTTACAGGGGTTTGTAGATTTTTCACGTTTAACAACGGCTTTGCTGGGATATAATTTCCGTACTGTGCGGCTCACTCAGCTGCAGCTCACGGTTCAGCGGGTTTAGTGCAGTTACAGTCGTGCGTCCACCACCACCATCTAACTTCAGAACGTTTTTCACCCAAAAGGAAAAGTATAAACATTAGTGGTCACTCCCGTTCTCCTTTTCCCCAACCTCCAGCCAATGGATAATCTGTCTTCCGTCTCTGTCAGTCTGTCCCCCTGGACGTTTCACATAAATAGAATCGTTCATTATGTGGTCCTTTGTGACTTGCTTCTTTCACTTACATATATTTTCAAGGTCCAGCCACATTGTATCATGCGTCAGTGCTTCGTTCCTTTGAATTGCGGAATAATATTCCGTTGCAGGGAGAGACCACGGTATATTTATCCATGCATCTGTTAATGGGCATTTTGGTTGGTTTTTGACTGTTGTGAATGCTGGTGCTGTGAACATTCGTGTAAAGGTTTTTGACAGGACGAGTGTTTTTATTTCTCTTGGGTACGTGCCTAGGAGTGGGATTGCTGGGTCAAATGGTTTATAGTCTGCTCTCCGCATCCGTGGGTTCTCCTCCACACCTGAAGATTCAACCACCTGGAGACTGAAAATATTTGAAAAAAATTACAGACAGTTCCACAGAGCAAAACTTGAATTTGCCACATGCGGGCAACTATTTACATAGTATTTACATTGTATTAGGTATCATCAGTAATCTAGAGGGGAGTTAAAGCCTGCCGGAGGATGTGCTAGGTTATACACAAACACGACGCCGGTTTATATAAGGGACTTGAGCGTCCTTGGATTTTGGTGTCTGAGGGGTCCTGGAACCACTTCCCATGGAGGCTGAGGACAACAGTACTTTTTAAAATATATATTTATTTTTATTTATTTATTTAGTTGCGCCGGGTCTTAGTTGAGGCAGGCAGGCTCCTTAGTTGCAGCATGCAGACTCTTAGTTGTGGCACGCGTGTGGGATCTAGTTCCCTGACCAGGGATCGAACCCGGGCCCCCTGCATTGGGAGCGCGGAGCCTTAACCACTGCGCCACCAGGAAAGTCCCAACGGTACTTATTTTTAAAGCTGCTGTTTACTTGACCCTCTTCTGAGTACTGTGTGTGGACAGCCTCCTTCAATTATCACAGTTCTCTGTGAGGCAGGTACTGTTATTATTCCCATTTTATAGAATAAGGAACCTGGGGCTCAGAGGTTCCAAGGATACTTGCTGGGGAGCCAGGCTTGAACCCGACACACTGACCTGAGTGCGATGCTGTGGGAGTGTTCCCTGCCCACCACACGGCCCTCCTGGGGAGGTGACCAGACCCCTGCATCCTCTGTCCCCGGGTGCGGTTTTAGGGGCTCCTTTGTCCGCCCAGCATGGAAAGCCTCCCACGTGGCTCTTAAGAGGCAGAGAGGACCTTCCACCTGGGGTCGGGGCGAGGGAGGCATCCCAGCTCTGACTCCCCTCCTGACTTGGAAAGAGATTTCCCTTCTCTGGGCCTCATTTCCTGCTGCGCAGCAGGGGCTGGGGTACCCCATCCTGGGCTTCCTTCCAGGTCGTACCTCCCGTGGAGATTCTGCGCGTCTTGCCAGCAATGCTTCTCCCACCTAGTGTGCCGACCAGCCGGGTCGGGGCTGAGTGCGGGCCCGGGAGGAGGGGGCACCCGCCACAGACCGGGGCCTGGGGCCCTCCTGGGTGTAAGCCAGGGAAGAGCCCCGCACCTGTGCCCCAGTCCAGCTCCCTGGCGCCCCCGTGGCCTCGTACCAGTGAAGCGCCCAGCCGGCTTCTGCGGCTCGGCCCTCCCTCCCGGGCTGGGCTCGTTCGTGGGGAAGTGCGGGGCACGCAGTAGGTGCCCAGCGTGCGTTAGCCAACTCCATGTCTGCCAGCCCAGTCTGGTGACACCGGGAGAGGCAGCCGCGGCCGCCGTGCATCTTCCTTCTGCGTGTCCGCGTCCTGCAGCCTTTCCCGGCCCTCCCTCCCTCCGCTCCGCGCTTCCGGAACCTGCTGGTCAGAGCTCCTCCTGGATCCAGGCGCTGTGTCCCCAGCCTTTAACCCGAAGACGGATCAGCGGCGCCTCGGGGGAAGTGCCTTCTGCGAGCTGGCACGTGGCGGTGGAGGATGTGAGCGACGGCGGTCTCCTCCGAGAGCCTGCGCGCCGGATGGAGAGGATGGGCTTCTGTGGCGGCCCGGACCCAGGGGGACCACCCGAGTGTCTCTGGGCAGGCGGCTGGCGTGTCCCTGGGTCTCGGCTCTTTCCCTGCCTGAGGCCGGGCCAGTCCTGCAGGCCGGGCCTGCCTCCCCGCCAGCCCTTTCCACCGAGTGTGCTCAGTCTCCAGGGTGGCCTTTCCCGCCTGTGGTTGCTGAGCTCCCCTCCCCCACGCCCCCCCCCGGCCCCGTGCCTGTGCCTCCCACTGTTTTTAAGCTCCGTGGGCCCTTTGTGGATTTTTTTTGGCCACCGCCCAGCTTGCAGGATTTTAGTTCCCCGACCAGGGATCGAACCCGGGCCATGGCAGTGAGCGCCGAGTCCTGACCGCTGGACCGCCTGCCTGCCCCGATGCGCTCCAACACTCACCTTTCCTCTCACGCGCTCGGGGGGCTGGGCCAGGGCTCCCCTTTCTCCTGCCAGCACCCCTCCACCGTCCCTCCATTGGCAGGAGCCGGGCTGGTCCCCATCTGGTCCAGACCCCGCCCTGTCCTGTGGCCCGCTCACCACGGGGTGGCAACACCAGACGGAGCCCAGGCCCCGGAGCAGCCACCACCCTCCCCCGACCCCTGTTCAAAACCCAGAAATGGCACAGTTCAAACCACCAAATCGGTAAATAGTGTCATCAGGGTTTATCGGGCATGTGAGGACCAGCTGTGAACTGGGAGCTTTCAAATTCAAAGACTGACGGGAAGCTCGGGCGGGGCGCCCCAGGCGGGCGCACCTGGTGCCCGGGAGAGCGTTCACCCTTCACCTTGGCTGCTCGTTGCAGCAAGGTTTCCAGACACCAGGGGACTGGTCAAAAGTGGCAGCAGGAACACCGCAGCAGAGACAGGCACACGAAGTGTTCGGTTTGCCTGTGCATCTAAAAGTTATGTTTACGCCAGACTGCAGTCTTTTAAGTGTGCAATAGCGTCACCTCTGTAAAAACAACATACGTGCCTTGATTACAAAACACTTTATTGCTAAAAAATGCCCGAACACCTGCCCTAGTAACATCAAGGATCACTGCTCGCGAATCACCGCAGCAAATATAATAATAACGAAAGTTTGGAATATTGTGCAAATTCCCAAAATGTGACACAGGGACACAAAGCGAGCAAGGCTGTCAGGGAAATGGTGGACTTGCTCCACGTGGGGCTGCAACGACCTTCGATTTGTGAAACGCACGATATCTGCGAAGCACGGTAGGGTGAGGTGTGTCTTTGTCTCCTGCGGCCTTTAGGACGATGACGTGTTCCTTTTATGATTGTCAGAGGCATTTACAAGAAGTAACCTAGGTTAAGGTTTGCTTCTGTTCATGAAATAAGCTAGATTTACTTCTGCTTACGTGGCTTAAACGGTTTTGTCTGCTCAGGGAATTTCTGAAGTCTAGTGTCTATTTTGTATTTAATTTTAACACCGCCAGGCTGTCCCTGCAAGAGTAGTGATGTTATAAAGAGAACCGTTGGGCTCCCCCCAAACTGGGTGGCAGCTTCCTCCTGAGGACAAGCTGCTTGGGGAACCGGCCACTTGGCAGTAGGCGTGGGGTGGAGGTGTCAGGGATTCAGAGACGGGCAGGGTTAGAAAGGGGGCCTTGAAATTCATCTAGGCCAACGCTGTGTCGCTCCCTGGGTCATGCCAGTAGTGGTCTATCCTCAGCTTGAATACCCCCAATGACAGGGCACTCATTACCTCACAAAACCAACACCCCGTCAGGATTTTGGCAAGTGCTGAGGCAGAGGTTCTCCCCTCGCTCTGAGCCTGAATCTGCTCCCGCACCGTGAAGTGGGGAGCCACTGGGGAAGGTCAGGCCCCCAGCCCTTGGTGCCGCTGGAGTTGGAGGAGAAGCAAAGGAAGCCGCAGGGCAGTGTCTGGGCCGGGAGAGGCGTGGCGGGACCCTTCCCTCCACGGGGACCTTGCTCGGGGAAGGGGCCGCCACGAAGAGCGAGATGCTGTTAGGAGAGACCGCGTTAGGTGACTGGAGCGCGTGGGACAGAAAGCTAGAAATATGGAAACAGATTAACTCCGTTCATGGAAACGGCAGACACCCCAGGTCTCCAGCTCCAGGGACGCAGTCTGACGGGGGCCACGCCCAGGACTCGGCGACGGCTGGGGCTTCACCTAGTCAGGCCTGCCCTGCTGACCGCCCCCCCGGCGGACTGGGAGCCAGGCCGCACCTCCCTGACCCTGTGTCCTGGGGCAAGTCTCTGCCTCCCGCTGGGTCTCGCGGCCCCGGCCATGGATGTGCCGTGTGTGGACCCTTGGAGGTGGCGCGCTGGCCGAGCTCTGTGGGCGGCAGTGTGCCCAGCAGTCGCAGGGAGGGGACAGTCCTCCGCCTCCTCCCTTCCCCTCCTCTGCCCGGGCAGGGGGCTGCGGCCCCGCGGGCTTCCGTCCCAGCCGGGCCAGGGCGGCTCTCACGCGAGCTTGCCGGGGGCAGGTAGAGGACGCTCCCGCGAGCGTGAGCCTGGAGGCCTCCGCGTCCTGGCCCGGGGGGCTCTGAGCAGCGCGTCCCGGCGGGCGGGGGCAGCGTCCTGCTGCGTCCTCCCCACGTGGCTCGGCTGTCCCCCCTGCCTCCGGGGGTGGTGGCTCTGAGCCCTCCCATCTTGCTCTGTAGTTGTCACTGGCCGTCCCTGCCAGGTCTGTCTCTGACCTGGAACTGGTGAGGCCCTTCCACGCCTCCCAAACATCCCGACTCGGTGTGCCTCTTCCAGGAAGCCTCCCGGGGGGTGCTGCTGGTCTTGCTGCCTTTGCCCCGTGGTCCCTCAGCCGGAGCCCCTGGCACCACGGGGGCAGCAGGGCTGGGGTGGACCAGACCGGGCTGGAGTGCCAGCCACGCCCCCCAGCTCACAGCTCTTTCTCTCCTGCACGTTCTGTCCTCTTGATCGAGGTGCACAGAGGGCACGGCTGAGGGGCCCGCACTCCTGTGCGAACACCCAAGACGCCCGGGGTCCCCCGCGTCCCCTCCCATCACTGCTCTCCACGCTCGCCTGTCGCCGCGGCTGAGGTCTCGTCTCCGCGGCCCCCCGCCCCCCGCCAGTCCTCCTCTCCCTCGCACCTCCGTTACAGGCTCTGGTACCCAAAGCCCGTCTCCGCCTTCCTTCTCCCCGTGACTGTGCTCCCAGCCCCCTTGGCACCTGTGCCAGGGACTCCCAGGGCGTCAGCTGCCGTGCCCCCCACTCCCAAGCCACACGCCTGCCCGCCAGCTGCTGGGCTCCACCACCGGGCGGGTTGCTGGCGCAGCGAGGGTTCACGGGGGATGTCCGGGGGCGTCTGGGCGGCCTGGCCTCACCACGTGCGGTCCTGTCATCTGAGGGTGGACTGGGGCCTAGAGAAGGAGCCGACTCTGCTGCTTCCCTGGGGAGGATGGACCCCTCCACCCACCCAAACAACTTGGAAGCTCAAGCAGACAAGACAGAGCCGGACGGCACGAGTGGCTGGGCAGCCGGAGGTGGGGGGAGGGGGGATGGAAGACTTCGCAGCGTCTGGACACAGGCGGGGAACAGCCGGGACAGGGCGACGGCTCAGGAGAGAGGACCTGGCCCAGAGCGGGGCCCCAGGGGGCGGCCGGGCTGGGGCTGGGGCTTCACCGGGAGAGGCCCGGACTGCCAGGACCTGCAGCGAAGGGTGTGAGCTCGCCCCGGCCGCGGCGTGGTGGTTGGGAGAGGCCTCCCTGGCCCTCCCGCTGGGCCGTCGGGGCTGCAGTGCTCACCTCCCGTCCGTCCTCGGGGACACCGCTTCCTAGGTTTGCATCCACAGAGTTCTTAGTCGGGACTTTCCAATTTGGATTTTTGCTGGATCTTTCCCCTCCTCCGGCCTGTTGGCATTCTGAGGGCACGTCTGGCCGTCCTGGTCCCCAGGTCAGGCAGGAGGAAGATGGCTTCTTCAGGGAGGATAATCGTGTCCTGGGATTTGCACGAGACGGTGAGCTCTCAGGGGTATTAGAGGGAACAGGCATCTCTGTGTGAAGAGTGAATTTTAAATTAATTAATTAATTTTAGTTTTGGCTGCATTGGGTCTCCGTTGCTGCACGCGGGCTTTCTCTAGTTGCGGCGAGCGGGGGCTACTCTTCGTTGTGGTGCGTGGCTTCTCGTTGCGGTGGCCTCTTGTTGTGGAGCACGGGCTGTAGGCGCGCGGGCTTCAGTAGTTGTGGCTCATGGGCTCGGTAGTTGTGGTTCGTGGGCTCTAGAGCGCAGGCTCAGTCGTTGTGGCGCACGGGCTTAGCTGCTCCACGACATGTGGGGTCTTCCCGGACCAGGGCTCGAACCCGTGTCCCCTGCACTGGCAGGCGGATTCTTAACCACTGCGCCACCAGGGAAGCCTTGGGCACGTCTTTTCCCCCGGGCCTGCCGGGCGTCTGGGAGGAAGGAGGCCCTTGTGGAAGTGGGGGGGACAGACTGCATCCTCCTCACTGACTCCCTGCCCCACCGAGGGCAGACAGGGCTCCTGGCTCAGCCCCCGTGATGTTTGCCCCTTGAGGGTCCCGAGGGGGAGGGAATGCGGTAGCGGTGACTTCCGTCCCTGCTCAGCCTGTTTGCTCATCTCTGAAGTGGGCGCCAAGCACTGACCTCACGGGCTGAGCGTGGAGAGAAACGCAACGTGGCCCTCGTGGGGCCTCCCCCTCCCCCCGCCCCGCCCTCCCACAGCGGGACCTGCTGGCCGGGGAAGGAGCCCTGGCGGGGGGCGGGGAGCTCAGGGTCCAGGCCCTCAGGGAGGCCTCCGTCCTGGGGAGAAGCCCGTCTGCTGCGCGCCCACCAGGGCCCGAGTCTGTGGGTCTCTGCAGCTGCTGGGGGACTGGCCGCTCAGCAGGGAGCCGGCGGGGACCTGGGGGAGCGAGTGGGAGGGCGGGTCAGGTGGAGGGTGGAGTTCCAAACAGGCAGACGTCCAGGGGTCCTTCTCAAGGCTGGACAGGCGGACGCCGCCGCCCTCGGCGGTCAGGGAGCTGGTGCTCACGCCGCAAGCCCCCCACTCTCTGGGGGCGCCGAGCCGCCCCGCCCCTCCCGGGATCGCTTGCTTATCTCCCTCCTCCTGGGCCATCCGACCGTGACCGCTCGGCCCCGGGGTGCGTGGCTCTGGCCTTGACGGGCCGGCCCCGCTGCGGCTCTCCTCCTCTCCCTGAAGCGGGGGCTTGGCGGGCAGGGTGGTGGTTGCGGAGGGGAGAGGGCAGCGCCCGGTGGACCCCACCTTCTCGGTTACCTGCTGCCAGGCCCAGCAGCCGGCCGCTCCGGGGGCTGCTCACGCGAGGGGCTGTCACACGGGCGGGAGTGACCAGCCTGAGGAGGCGGGCAGAGCTGGGGGGGGGGCCTCGGACTCCCACCCGCCCCCCCCCCCCAGCTCCCCTGCTTCCTGGACAGAGCCACGTGGGCCGCTGGGCCGCATCTGCCCCCTCGCTCTGGGGACACGGGGTCAGACGATGCACACGTGTGACGCAGGGACCGAGGAGGGGCACGTGTGTGTCCTGGGGTCCACTCTGCACCCAGCGCACACGCGGCTTCATCTCAGCGGCTGCCCCGGGGACGGACGCTTGCCGTGCGCGGGGCCGAGGGATCAGCTCTGAGACGGGCCCGCCTCCGGGGCTGCCCGGCTGGGGTGGCCCGGTTCCCAGGTCCCCTCACCGCCCACCTCGTGCTGCCCACAGAGGTGACGTCTTCAAGCCCAGGGCCCCCGGGAGGAGGGGTGCCGCTCTGCAGAGGGTGGAGGGAAGGGGGCAGGTCTCCTGGCACCTTTGCAGGCAGAGGCCCCTTCGCCCGAGGGACGGGCCAGAGGTGACGGTGACGCCAGCGGATGCGGGTGGCCCGCGGCTCCCCCAGCCCCCAGGCGCTGTGGTCGTGCCATGTGACCACCCGGGAGCCCGGCCCCTCGTCAGGGTGTAGCCTCCCGCCCCGGGGCGCCTCATGTTCCCACGCAGCACACGGGTGTTTACACGTCACACACGGTGTCACACACGTGTCACACACATGCCTCTCCGGTTCCCCTGCTGAGGCCCCTCCCAGGTGGCCCTGGGGCCTCCGTCCTCCTGTGTGACCTGCGGTCCCGCCACGCGTGCATGCGTGTTTGGGGGGTCGGGGATGGCGCCCAGGCTCCGGCAGATGTGGAGGCCCCGCCTGCCAGGCTCCATGCGGGGGATGGGTGAGGGGGTCGGGGGTCTTCTCAGAGCCTGTCACCCCCGTCACCCCTGCCTGCTGCTCTTCCCTCTCCACAGCACGCGCACACACTGTACACACCCCCCACCACACACACTACACACCTCAGACACGTACCGCACACCACATACCACACACACACGCACCAAAGACACATACACACCACATGCCGCGTGCCCACGACACAGACACACCACACAACCTCACAACCTCACACACGCCACACACATTTCACACACACCTCACAGACACACACACCCACCACAGACGCCACACCTGCAGGCATACCACACGCTGCACGACCTCACACCCACACACACCTCACAGACACTGCACACACTCTCATATGCTCACATTAAAAGGCATGTTTTCAGCCCAAACGCCCGTCCCAGCTCCTTCGGGGGGCCCGTGTGTAGCAGACCTTGTGTAACATAACGTTTAGCCAGGAAGACAGTGTGTCCATTTTTAATGGTTTTTCGCTGAACACGTCATTGTGCATCTGGAGGAAGGGTAATGGGCCGTGGGGTGCGGTCCCGTGTGCAGGGCGGGTTCGTGCCGTCGGGTCATCGCTGCTCAGCGGGGAGCGGGGCTGCCCCTCCTGCCCGCGTACACAGCACGAGGTCGGGTGCCCCTGGGCCCCTGACACTCGGGGGGCCATACCAGGCCCAGCCTTGCTCCCCCCTCCTTCCCACAACCTGCATCCGGCAGCCTGCGGTCCCCGTGTCCACGGACCCCCCTCAGTCACCCTTCGTGGTCCCCCCTTCCCCACCTGCTCGCTGAGACCCTGAGGCCCATGAGGGCGCCTGTGGGGTGGGGAGACACTGCGGGTGCTGGGTGAGGTCGGGCTGTGGTCCTGCCGGGGTGTCCCCGCCCCCTGCGCCCGAGGTGGTGGCCGTGGTGCACCTGGAGGGCCGTGCAGCCTTTCCCCGTGTGACGTTTCACACATGGGTTCTGGACCGCGTGGTGTGCAGGGTTCCCTGGGCTCTCGGCGTCTGGGTTCTGCTCGTCTGTGATTTGTGAGTCCTGCACCCGGATTCCAGGTCCCGGGAGAACGGCCCGCGGCAGATGTGTGGGGCCTCACGGGAGCTTTCTCCTCTGACCATCCTCACTTTCGGGCATGCAGGCGGAGGCCTGGGGTTTGCTCATCTCAGCCTGGACATGGGAGAAGGCAATGGCGCGTGGCTGGAGCAGGAGAGATTGAAGTGAGACACTGGGAGGGACTTCCCAAGGCTGGGGCCCTGGGGCCGGTGCAGAGCACGCTCTGCTTCTCCACGCGGGCGGTGGCCTGGCTCCGGGTACAGGTGTCCACGGCCGACCCAGGCAGGCACGTGAGGAGCTCACAGAAATGGGTAATTTATTTTCAAAACGAGCTAGAAAATTAATTCATTCAAACTTTAGTCTCCACCTCCTAGGACCAAATGTTGGACTGAAGCATGGGTCCAGAAAAATAAAGACAAACTTCTTCTTAAGTATCGATCTTAGCCGCTGGCTTCAGCGAGACGCATCTTGCTGGTTAACCTGTTTCCATCTCATTCCTTTGGCTTCTGCAAATACAGTGTCGGCAAAGATGGAATCTCCTCAGCTCTCCGTTATCCGTATCGATGGCAGCGGGGCCTGAGTGCGCGGGGTGTGTGTGTGTGCATGTGGCGGGGGGTGAGGGGTGTGGGCACCTGTGCCCTTGGCAGGGGCGTGGGGGTAGAACTTCCTCGTCTCCCACATGGGGTCAGGCTCCATTTAGGGGTCACGCGGAGGGGCCCCGAAGCGGCAGGAGGAGCTGCTGCGTCTTTGGGGCAGGTGGGCGTCGGCGTCGGCGCGAGGTGAGGGGGAGGGCGAGATGGGCGCCTCCCGCGGCTCCCTCTGATCCGGATCCAGGGCCTGGGCCCCTTGGGGGTCTGGCCGAGGCGACCGTCCCTTTGCTTTCGCTCGGGGACACTCGGGAGAGGTTCCGTGTGGGGTCAGGGCGGGGAGCGGGGCTGCGGCCCCTAGTGGGACCGACTCCCGGGGGAGATGCAGGGTCCGAGGGCCTGGGATAGACGGTCAGAGAGCTGAGTGGCCACCCTGGAGAGATGGACTGGACGGACAGACAGACGGATGGGGCCCTGTTCCTGCCGCGGAGGTGGGGGGGCCGGAGGCTTAGGCCGTGGCGGATTGAGGCCCAACCTTCACGCTGACCTGTGGGGCAGGTCACTCAGCTGAGCGGAACAGCCTCGTCCCGGGAGGGGGTGATGCCGCGCCCCACCGCCCCCCAGGATGGCAGGTGAGGACGGTCCAGGCCGGCACAGCCTCGGGGGCTTATTTGCCTTCCAGCACCCGGCCTTGGGCCCGCACTTCCCCTGGCCCGACCCTTGGATCTCGGGGTCTCGGGGCCTCGTCTTGCGGAGCGCGGCCCTAACCACCTGCCTCGGGGTGAGCGGCCCCACTTCCTCCCTCCCTCTCTCCCTCCCGCCGAGTGGCCGGGGCGGGGGGGGCGCTGTGGCAGGTGACCCGAGTCTTCACCAGCCCCACCCCGTCCCCTCTCCTGCGCATGCGCTCTCTGCGGGCATCGCCGGCTAATGCGCCAGTTCACTCTTCACGCTTCCTGTGCGGGAGCCGCGGGAGAACGCTTCATCCATCACCCTCAACCGCGGAGCCGTGCCCAGGACTGCGGCCTGAGCCCCCGGGGAGGACCGCTTCCCCTCCTCCGCTGTGCTCCAGGGGCTGCGGGTCCAGCGCCGCCCCCGGCAGCGCGTGCTGTGTGCCCTTGGACAGGTTACTTCACCTCTCTGGGCCTCCTCCCCACGGGGGTCTTGAGAAGTGCGGTCGCGCATCTTTGCTTCCTTAGCTTCTGGTGGAATAAGCGGGGGGTGAAACCCCCACCCCTTAGGCTTATCCGGAGGGAACGTGAAGCCTCGGTTTTTTGCTGGAGAAATGGCTGGTGCTTTCCCGAACATTCCCCACTGGGTAGGTCTGACCCCATCTTGCCGCTCCTGACGGGGAACCCTCTGTCCCTCAGAGGCGCCGGAGGCACAGTGCGCAAGGGCTGGGGCTGCTTCTCTCTCTCTACGCGGTTTGAGCTGGACGCTGGAGGCTGTGAAGGAGGCCCCCCGGTGCTGGGGACGGGCCGGCAGCTCGTCCAGCCCCGCGCCGGGCCCCAGCCCGCGCGGCCGCGAACAGGCCTAAGGCCCGGCCCCGCGGCTCCCAGGGGTGCACGCCCCTCCCCCGTCACGACAGGCTCCCCAGGCCCGTCGCCCCCGTGCTGGGGAGGCGCCCCTGGACCAGCCCGGGGCCGTGGGGCAGCCGAGCCCCGCCCGCCCTGTGACGCGAGGGCCTGTGCGGCTGGCTTTCTCCCGCCCGCCCCACGCGCCTGCCGAGTGCCCGCCTGCGGGGCAGGGTCGCAGAGTTTGCCCCCAGGGCCAGAGGGGAAGCATCTCAGGCTCGGCCGCACAACCTCGGTGGCAGCTACTCCGCTCTGTTGCAGCGGGAAGGCCGCCAGAGGGGCCACGGC
The DNA here is from genome assembly GCF_002837175.3 of Physeter macrocephalus. Classification (NCBI taxonomy): domain Eukaryota; kingdom Metazoa; phylum Chordata; class Mammalia; order Artiodactyla; family Physeteridae; genus Physeter; species Physeter macrocephalus. Next base: position 250,451 of record NC_041217.1, read on the forward strand.
CTGGGCCCGCGTGCCCTGCTCCGGGGACGGTTGTTCACCGGAAGCGGCCGCGCCGGCGGTGGTTCAGCAGCCGAGCCGCCCGCGGTGGTTCAGCAGCCGAGCCGCCGGCGGCGCCACAGGCACGCATGTGTCCACGGGGTCTGGTGACCTCTCCTCACAGAGAGCCGCGTGGTGGGGTGAGGGGCAGAGCCCAGGGGGACGGAGGGGGGAACCGGAGGTGCGCGTGAGAAGGAACGGGGGCCCCTTCAAACGGAGAAGGCCCTCGGCTGGGCAGGGGTCGCCGCCTGGCCTGGGCGGGCGGGTTTTGCGAAGTCTCTCTTCCGGGAGGACAGAGGCGGGTGCAGGCGAGTAGGCCTGGAGATGGAGGCCGGCCCTCCCTGCGAGGCGGCCCGGGAGGCCGGGAGGGAGTCGAGGTCAGGGCCCAGCGTGTCCCGTCCCGCGAGGCCTTCGTGGAAGTGGAGGGCGGGGCCGGCAGGCTCTCGGCGCGAACCCCGCCCACCCGCCCGTGGGGGCTCCACCCCCCGGACCGGATCACCCCGAGGCCCCGCCCTCCGTCACACCGAGCCTTAGATCCCCCCCGTGAGTTTGGGGGTCGCGGGCGCTCAGTCCGAGCCGGACAGTTTCAGGGCTGGTGTTTCGCCCGTGAGTCTCACAACAAGACAGAGAAACAGGGAGCTGGGGGGACGTGCGCCGAGGGGCTAGGGGGCCCCTCCGAGGCCAAGGAGGTTTCGGGGGGCGTCCAGGCCGAGGGGGAGTCAGGCCGGGGGCCGGTGTTTGCCGGGTGAGTTTGTGGCCCACGCAGAGAGCAGAGGTGAGGGAAGGGCAGTGAGGCGGAGCCGGGCCCAGGCCAGCGGGGCCTTTTCTCTGCGTGTGAACAGAAGCCCTGGGGGCTTCACGTGGATCAGCCCGGCTGCCGTGTGGGGATTAGACTGAGTGGAGGACTGTGGAAGCTTCCAGAGCGTGGCTGTTGTTCTCGGCTGAACTGGAGGACGTGGTGAGTGGAGTTTGCAGATGCTCCGGCCGGGCGCCGAGGGCAGGAGGGGCTGAGGACCCCAAGGCTTTGGGCGGGGCCCGGCCCTGCCCCCGCCTCCGCCGGGCATCTGCCTTCTCAGGGTGTGTCCTGCTCTCTGGGCAGCTGCGTCCTCAGGCCCCAGGCCCTGGGATCCTCGGATCTGCGACCCCTGCTCCCTCCCAGCAGCTGTCAACTCCCCACCCCCGCCGCGAACCCCCCGGCAACATTGTCTTATCTTTCATAAGAACTTGGGGATGACAGGACATTCATTTTGGCTGGTTTTGACGCTTTTCCCCTTCCCTCCGAGCCAGGCTCCTTTCCATCCTCTTTTACTCACTTTCTAAGTGACACTTCCAACATGTAAGTGTGAACACATGACCTGCATCCTCAGACTCCTTGTTGTGGCTGCAAGGTTGTGTGCCTGGTCCTGCGGGCTCGCCTCCGCCCGTGCTCCCTCCGTGTGGCCATGCTGGGCTTCCTGCAGGCCCTGGGCCCCCCACGCTGCTCCCACCCCTGGGCCTTTGCATGTGCTGCTGCTTCCTTTCCTCTTTGCCTGGAGGCCCCCCATTCCATCACCAGTTGCTCAGGAAAGCATTCCTGCTCTCCCAGATTAGGTCAGATACACCCCAGTACAGACTCACACCAGCAAGGGTCTCTCCTTTCTGCATTTCTCACAGTTACAATTTTACATTCATTTGTGTGCAGTTATTTAACATCCAGCTTATAAGTCCCGCATGGGAAGTGGGATGTGAGTTCAATCAGTTTTTTTTGGGCTGCGTTGGGTCTTCGTTGCTGCGCGCGGGCTTTCTCTAGTTGCGGCGAGCGGGGGCTACTCTTTGTGGTGGTGCGCGGGCTTCTCATTGCAGTGGCTTCTCTTGTCGTGGAGCACGGGCTCTAGGCGTGCGGACTCAGTAGTTGCGGCGTGTGGGCTCAGTAGCTCCGAGGCATGTGGGATCTTCCCGGACCAGGGCTTGAACCCGTGTCCCCTGCATTGGCAGGCGGATTCTTAACCACTGCGCCACCAGGGAAGCCCTCAGTTATTTGCTGTATGAATGAATGAATGAATACCTCCCCCATTGTTCTCTCTGCTCTGTCCCCGGCGTTCCTACCCTGTCTGGGTCCACAACATCTCTGGCTGGACTGTGAACTCGCCCCTTGCGGGCCCCCTGCCCCAGCCTCACCCCCTCTGCTCCCTGTGGAGCTGTCGTTGCCCTTTAAACAGATCAGGACACTGCTGCTGGGCACGTAGGTCAGTCCGAGCCCCTTTTCCTGGACTTCAGGGCCCTGGGATGGGCTCTCCAGCTGACGTTCTGGTCTGTGGGGCCCCCTGAGCCTGTGGCACACGCAGCACCGTCTACCCTGGTCGATTCTTTCGTTTCATGATTCATCTCACTCGTCCTGTGGGTTTGGGAAAAGGTCCACGTCCCGTAGGGGTCCCTCTGCTGTGCCGAGGCCACTCAGGCCCTTCGAAGGGGCTCCTGGATTCAGATCCGACCGCAGTTATCGAACATCATCTCCGTGCCAGACACAATCAAATTTATTCTTTTAATCTTCACAACAGTTTTGAAAAGTAGGTATTACTTTCTGCCATTTTTTTATGAGGAAGTCGAGTTTCCGAGCGAGATTTGTTTGGAGTCATCTGGCAGGCAGTAAGCATCCCGGGATCACAGTCTGCCTCTCCCGGCCGGGCTGCCTCTTGCCCACCGCAGAATCCAGAACCAACGACCATGCGGGCTGAGTCTGACAGAAAGCCTGCAGCTAACGTTGTGCTTGGTGGAGAAAGCCTGAACACCCTCTCTGAAGATCAGGAAAGAGAAGAATTCCCACTCTCACGACTTCTATTCAACACCGCACAGAGGTTCTTACCATGGCAGTTAAGGAAGAAAAAGAAAGAAAAGGCATCTGGATTGGAAAGAAAGGTGTGGAATTATCTCACTTTGCATGATCTTGTAGATGGAGAGTCCTAGGGAAGACACACCACACACACATTCCGCACACACACACCACACAGTATCAGAGCTAGTAAGCCAGTTCAGCATATGGCAGGACATGAGATCAATACACGAAAATCTACTGCATTCATATCTGTTAGCAGTGAACAATCTGAAATGAAATTAAGAAAGCAATTCTGTCTACAGCAGCATCAAAGAGAATCAGATATCTAGAAATAAATTTAACAAAAGTGTAAGACTTTATCCTGGGAACTGCAAAACAGTGTTGCAAGAAATTAAAGAAGATCTTAAAGGGAAAGACATTGGAATATTATGTTGTTAAGATAGCAGCACTCCGCAGATTGGCCCACAGATTCAGTGCAATCCCTATCAAAATCCCAGGTGGCTTTTACAGAAATAAACAAGCTGATCTTTTTTTTTTTTTTTTTTTTTTAAACAAGCTGAACTTAAAATTCATATGGAAATGCAAGAGACCCAGAATAGGCAAAATAATCTTCATGAAAGAACAAATTTGGAAGACTCAACGCTGCCTGATATAAAAACTTAACTACAAAGCTGCAGTGATTAAGACAGTGTGGTATTGGCATAAGGATAGACATAGATAAATGCAATAGAGAATCTAGAAATAACCCTTCACGTTTATGGTTGGTTAATATTTTACAAGGGTACGAAGACAGTTCGGTGGGTAATAACAGTCTTTGCAACAAATGGAGATCCATACACAAAATACATTCGCGAAAATGAACTCCTAGAGGATCGTAACTTGAATGTAGAAGCTAAAACTACTAGGCTCCTCTAAGAAAATATAGGAGTAGATCTTTGTGCCCTTGGGTTATGTGATGATTTCTTAGATATGACACCAAAAGCACAGGCAACAAAAGAAACAGGTAAATTGGACATCATCAAAATTGCAAACTTTTGTGCTTCAGAGGATACCATCAAGGGACTTCCCTGGTGGCGCAGTGGTTGGGAGTCCGCCTGCCAATGCAGGGGACACGGGTTCGAGCCCTGGCCCGGGAAGATCCCACATGCCGCGGAGCAACTAAGCCCACGAGCCACCACTTCTGAGCCCGTGTGCCACAACTGCTGAGCCCGTGTGCCTAGATCCCGTGCTCGGCAATGAGAAGCCACCGCAGTGAAAAGCCTGTGCACCGCAATGAAGAGTAGCCCCCGCTCACCACAACTAGAGAAAGCCCATGTGCAGCGGCGAGGACCCAATGCATCCAAAAATATATTATAAAAAAAAAAAAAGGACACCATTAAAAAAGTGAAAAAATAACCGTAGAATGGGAGAAAATATTTGCAAAACATACATGACAAGGAACTGGTATCCAGAATATACAAAGAACTCATACAACTCAATAATAAAGAGACAAATATTCAATTAAAACATGGACAAAGGATTTGAACAGACATTTCTCCAAAGGAGACATACAAATGGCCAATAAACACATGAAGAGATGCTTGACATCATTAGTCATCAGAGAAATGCAAATCAAAGCCACAATGAGATGCCACTTCACCTCTACGAGGACGGCTATAAACAAAAAGACATGTAATAACAAGTACTATCCAGGATGTGGAGAACTTGGAACGCTCATACGATGCTGGTAGGAATGTAAATCAGTGCGGCCGCTGTTTTAAAAAAATGTTTTTGAAATATAGGTGATTTACAATGTTGTGTTCATTTCTGCTGTACAGCAAAGTGATTCAGTTTTACCCATACATACATTCTTTTTCATATTCTTTTCCATTATTGTTTGTCACAGGATATTGAATATAGTTCCCTGTGTTCTACAGTAGGACCTTGTTGTTTATCCATCCTATGGATAATAGCTTCCATCTGCTGATCCCAAACTCCCAGTTCCTCCCTCCCCCTCCCTCCCTCCCACTTGGCAACCACAAGTCTGCTTTCTACGTCTGTGAGTCTGTTTCTCTTTCGTAGATAGGTTCATTTGTGGCATATTTCAGATTCCACGTATTAGTGATGTCATATGGCATTTGTCTTTCTCTTTCTGACTTACTTTGCTTAATATGATCATCTCTAGGTCCAACCATGTTGCTGCAAATGGCATCATTTCATTCTTTTTTATGGCTGAGTAATATTCCATTGTGTGTATATGTGTATACACACACACACACACACACACACACACACCACATCTTCTTTATCCATTACTCTGTCGATGGACATTCCATGTCTTAGCTATTGTAAATAGTGCTACTAGGAACATTGGGGTACATGTGTCTTTTTGAATTATAGTTTTGTCTGGATATATGCCCAGGAGTGGGATTGCTGGATCATATGCAAATGGCATCATTTCATTCTTTTTTATGGCTGAGTAATATTCCATTGTGTGTATATGTGTATACACACACACACACACACACACACACACACACACACACACACACCACATCTTCTTTATCCATTACTCTGTCGATGGACATTCCATGTCTTAACTATTGTAAAATAGTGCTACTAGGAACATTGGGGTACATGTGTCTTTTTGAATTATAGTTTTGTCTGGATATATGCCCAGGAGTGGGATTGCTGGATCATATGGTGACTCTATTTTTAGTTTAAGGAACCTCCACACTGTTCTCCATAGTGGCTCAGTGCAGCCACTTTGGAACATAGTTTGGTCGTTCTTTAAAATGTCAAATGTAGTTACCATATGACCCAGCAGTTCCACTCCTAGGTATTTACCCAAGAGAAATGAAAACATGTCCAAAAACCTGCACAGAGATGTTCACTGCAGCATTATTCTTATAGCCAAAAAGTGGAAATAACCTGTGTCCATAAATTGATGAATGGATAAATAAAATGTGTTATCTATGCAGTGGAATATTACTCAGCCATGGAGAGGAATGAAGTGCTGACACCTGCTGCAACATGGATGACCCTTGAGGACACTACGCTCCGTGGGAGAAGCTGAACACCAAGGCCACCTATCATATGATTTCATCTGTATGAAAAGTCAGAGTAGGGGAATCTGTGCAGATAGGGCAGTGGTTGCCCGGGGCTGGGAGGGAATGGGGAGTGACTGGTAATGAAGTGGGGCTTCTTTTTGGTGAAAATGGTCTAAAATTAGATCGTGGTGATGGTTGCACAACCCTGTAAGTATACGAAAAACCACCAAACTGAACGTGTTAAATGAGTGACTTGAATGGATGTGAGTTGCATCTCAGTTAAGCCTTCTTAGAGGCGGCCCGCGGAGTCCTGGACAGTGAGGCGGGGGTGAGGGAGATGGGGCTTGAGCCCCCGAGGCCCGGCGGGCTCCACCTTCCCTTTCGTGATGAATTTTAGGATCAGGGCTGGTTTACCCAGCACGTAACAAGAGCTTACTAAACTGCCGGGCGAGTGTGGGCGGGCAGAAGAGCTCTGAGTGTAGAGAGAAGCACAGTGAGAAAAGCCTCGCTTTTACCTTTGCTGTTTGCATCCTGCTGTGTGTTTGATGCTTCTAGGAGATGTGCTGTTTGTCCCATGACCTGGAGCACCTCAGGTGTGCGCTGCTGTCCAGACGCGCCCTGGGCCCCCGCTGTGCGCCGGGCAGGGGGAGCTGCTGACGCTGCCTGCGTCTGACCTCACAGGGCCTGTGGAGGAGGCTCGTGCCCCCATTTTGAGAAGCAGAAATAGCTCGGTGGGGAGGGGAGGGTTGGGGGAGCAGAGTTTAAAAACTCGTGAGAACATTACCTTAAATGAAGACCATCACAGTAATACTTTTACCAGCAGGAGCTTGCAGACCATCTAAGTATCAAATACAGTACTACCATGTAGCAGGGTATTATTCAGCTACTTGATAACAAAGGAAGTTTTTAATGATAAAGGAGAATGCTTGTGACAAAATTGTATGTGAAAAAAGGGCAGAATACCAAATTATATATAGTGTGATCTCAACATGTAAAACACCCTCAGAAAAAAATAGTTATAAGATTCTCCAAGGACGCTAAGCTGTGTTATCTCTGGAAGGCAGGATCATGGGGAATGTCTCCCTTAGTCTCTTTCCCTTCCCCATAAACCTGGATGGCTTTTGTTAGTAGCGGGCAGCCCTGGTTTGAGTAGGAGGTTGACGTGCCGCTGTGTAGAGGGGGCAGGGCTGGCGAGGGACCCCGACACCCCGGGGAGGACTTGGGTGCCATCTTCCTGGAGGAGAGATTGAAACCCACCCTGGGTGGGTGCTGAGGGAGCCTGAGGCACGGAGTGAGGAGGGCGGGGGTGCCGGGCGCTGTCACGCAGGGAGGAGGTGGCTCGGGAGTCCTCAGCGCGACCGCGCCCCTTCCGGGGTGGAGTGCTTGGGTGCTGCCAGATACAGGAGAGCCGCGTGCTTTGCAGGCTCTCGGGTCAGGTGACTGGTTCGAACCTCAATTCCAGGACTTGTGAGCTAAGTGGCGGGGGCTGCCTAGGCCCTGGGCCTCCGTTCCTGCATCTGTGAAACGGGGCTGGTGCGTGAGTCTGGGGAGGAGCGACTGGTGGCCCTGTGGTTGCTGCTTCGCGTTGTTGGTACTGCTGGAAGTACCCTGGGACTTAAAGGGATTACGACTCATACAGTCTTTCTAAAATTTTATTCTTATTTTTTTTAAAACAGGGACTCAGATATAGATATAGATATATATCTTAAATTTTATTTATTTATTTTTAGCTGCGTTGGGTCTTCGTTGCTGCGTGTGGGCTTTGTCTAGTGGCGGCGAGCGGGGGCTGCTCTTCATTGCCGTGCACGGGCTTCTCATTGCAGTGGCTTCTCTTTGTTGCGGAGCACGGGCTCTAGGCACACGGACTTCAGTAGTTGTGGCACGCGGGCTCAGTAGTTGTGGCGCGCGGGCTTAGTTGCTCCGCGGCATGTGGGATCTTCCTGGACCAGGGCTCGAACCAGTGTCCCCTGCATCGGCAGGCGGACTCTCAACCACTGCGCCACCAGGGAAGTCCCAGCTAATACAGTCTTTTTTTTAAAATTAATTTTTATGGAGTGTAGTTGATTTACAATGTTGTGTTAGTTTCTGTTGTACAGCAGAGTGAATCTGTTGTAAATATACATAATCCACTCTTTTTAGATTCTTCTCCCATATAGGTCATTACAGAGTATTGAGCAGAGTTCCCTGTGCTATACAGTAGGTTATTATTAGTTATCTATTTTATATATAGTAGTGTGTATATATCAATCACAATCTCCCAATTCATCCCACCCCCTCCCCCCCTGTTAACCATAAATAAGTTCATTTTCTACATTTGTGACTCTATTTCTGTTCTGTAAATAAGTTCATTTGTACCGGTTTTTTGTTTGTTTGTTCTTTTGGTGGTACACGGGCCTCTCACTGTTGTGGTCTCTCCCGTTGCGGAACACAGGCTCCGGACGCGTAGGCTCAGCGGCCATGGCTCACGGGCCCAGCCGCTGCGCGGCAAGTGGGATCTTCCCGGCCCGGGGCACGAACCCGCGTCCCCTGCATCGGCAGGCGGACTCTCAACCACTGCGCCACCAAGGAAGCCCTGTACCATTTTTTAAGACTCCACATATAAGTGGTATCATATGATACTTGTCTTTCTCTGGCTTCACTCAGTATGACAATCTCTAGGTCCATCCCTGTTGCAGTAATGGCATTATTTTGTTTTTGTTTTTAATGGCTGAGTAATATTCCATTGTATATATGTACCACATCTTCTTTATCCATTCATCTGTTGATGGACATTTAGGTTGCTTCCATGTCCTGGCTATTGTAAAGAATGCTGCAGTGAACATTGGGGTGCATGTACCTTTTCAAATTATGATTTTCTCCAGGTATATGCCCAGTAGTGGGATTGCTGGGTCATATGGTACTTCTAGTTTTAGTATTTTAAGGAACCTCCATACTGTTCTCCATAGTG
>NC_041217.1:264313-287553 GCF_002837175.3 Physeter macrocephalus
CGAACCAGTGTCCCCTGCATCGGCAGGCGGACTCTCAACCACTGCGCCACCAGGGAAGTCCCAGCTAATACAGTCTTTTTTTTAAAATTAATTTTTATGGAGTGTAGTTGATTTACAATGTTGTGTTAGTTTCTGTTGTACAGCAGAGTGAATCTGTTGTAAATATACATAATCCACTCTTTTTAGATTCTTCTCCCATATAGGTCATTACAGAGTATTGAGCAGAGTTCCCTGTGCTATACAGTAGGTTATTATTAGTTATCTATTTTATATATAGTAGTGTGTATATATCAATCACAATCTCCCAATTCATCCCACCCCCTCCCCCCCTGTTAACCATAAATAAGTTCATTTTCTACATTTGTGACTCTATTTCTGTTCTGTAAATAAGTTCATTTGTACCGGTTTTTTGTTTGTTTGTTCTTTTGGTGGTACATTTATCCATTCATCTGTTGATGGACATTTAGGTTGCTTCCATGTCCTGGCTATTGTAAAGAATGCTGCAGTGAACATTGGGGTGCATGTACCTTTTCAAATTATGATTTTCTCCAGGTATATGCCCAGTAGTGGGATTGCTGGGTCATATGGTAGTTCTAGTTTTAGTATTTTAAGGAACCTCCATACTGTTCTCCATAGTGGCTGTATCAATTGACATTCCCACCAGTAGTGTAGGAGGGTTCCCTTCTCTCCACACGCTCTCCAGCATTGTTGTTTGTAGATTTTTTGATGATGGCCATTCTGACCTGTGTGAGGTGATAGCTCACTGTAGTTTTGATCTGCATTTCTCTAATAGTTAGTGATGCTGAGCATCCTTTCACGTGTTTGTTGGCCATCTGTGTGCCTTCTCTGGAGAAATGTCTATTTAGGTCTTAACCCCATTTTTTGATTGGGTTATTTGTTTTTTTTGTTTTTTTTTTTTTTGATATTGAGCTGCATGAGCTGTTTGTATATTTTGGAGATTAATCCCTTGTTGGTTGCTTCATTTGCAAATATTTTCTCCCATTCTGTGGGTTGTCTTTTTGTTTTGTTTATAGTTTCCTTTGCTGTGCAAAAGCTTTAAAGTTTAATTAGGTCCCATTTGTTTATTTTTATTTTCATTCCTCTAGGAGGTGGATCAAAAACATATTGCTGCGATTTATGTCAAAGAGTGTTCTGCCTATGTTTTCCGCTAAGAGTTTTATAGTATCCAGTCTTACATTTAGGTCTTTAATCTATTTTGAGTTTATTTTTGTGTACGGTGTTAGAGAATGTTGTAATTTCATTCTTTTACGTGTAGCTGTCCAGTTTTCCCAGCACCACTTATTGAAGAGACTGTCTTTCCTCCTTGTATATTCTTGCCTCCTTTGTCATAGATTAATTTACCATAGGTGTGTGGGTTTATTTCTGGACTCTCTATTCTGTTCCATTGATCTGTGTTTCTGTTTTTGTGCCAGTACCATACTGTCTTGATTACTGTAGCTTTGTAGTATACTCTGAAGTCAGGGAGCCTGATTCCTCCAGCTCCGTTTTTCTTTCTCAAGATTGCTTTGGCTATTCGGGGTCTTTTGCGTTTCCATACAAATTGTGAAATTTTTTGTTCTATTTCTGTGAACAGCGCTATTGGTAATTTGACTGGGATTGCATTGAATCTGTAGATTGCTTTGGGTGGTATGGTCATTTTGACAATATTGATTCTCCCCATCCAAGAACATGGTATATCTCTCCATCTATTTGTGTCATCTTTGATTTCTTTCATCAGTGTCTTACAGTTTTCTGAGTACAGATCTTTTGCCTCCTTACGTAGGTTTATTCCTAGGTATTTTATTCTTTTTGATGCTATGGTAAATAGGATTGTTTCCTTGATTTCTCTTTCTGATCTTTCATTGTTAGTATATAGGAATGCAAGAGATTTCTGTGTATTAATTTTGTATGCTGCTACTTTACCAAATTCATCAAGCTCCAGTAGTTTTCTGGTTGCATTGTTAGGATTTTCTATGTATAGTATCATGTCATCTGCAAACAGTGACAGTATTACTACTTCTTTTACAATTTGTATTCCTTTTATTTCTTTTTCTTCTGTGATTGCCATGGCGAGGACTTCCAAAACTATGTTGAATAACAGTGGCAAGAGTGGACATCCTTGTCTTGTTCCTGATCTTACAGGAAATGCTTTAATTTTTTCACCATTGAGAATGATGTTTGCTGTGGGTTTGTTGTGATGGCCTTTATTCATAAACAGTCTTTAGCTTTTGGCAGAGCCTCTCCTGGCCCGTGGGCAGAGCTATCTGCACTCGGGCCCGTGGGATGCTCATCCTGCCCCCTTCACCCATAGCCGTCCCTCTGCCACCATGAGGAACATCTTCAAGAGGAACCAGGAGCCCGTGGTGGCTCCCGCCACCACCACCATGCCCGCTGGGCCCGTGGGCAACTCCACCCAGAGCGGAGGCGCCAGGGAGAGCAAGGGGGACGGGCTTGCCACGTTGAAGGACCGATTCTTCAATGAGATGGTCAAGTTCCCTGGTGAGTGTCCCTGTGTGCGGCTTGGGGGTGAGGGTGGGGGGGCACCATGGGGGTGTGACAGCCGCGATCTTTGCTAATGTTTGGACTCGAGGCTGGATTATTTGGGGAGCCCCTTCAGGAACGGGGGGCAGTGTGGTCTGGCACTAATGAAGGGAGCCAAGGGGGTTCATGTGCCCTAACCTCCCGGGGGGATAAATGTTCTTATACTTAGAAATCTCTCAAAAGATGGAACCAAAAGAAGATAAAAAATTATGAAACAGCAATCGTTATTCAAGTTTTCCAGTCATACTTTAAAACTACTTTATTTTGCAAGATAGAAAAATAAAACCTCCTACTGCTTCCTGGATTTCTGGTAAAGGCTGTGGGGAGAAACCCGAGGTCCAGATTCAGGGAGCAGCCCCACTGGTGGGAGGCGGTGCTTCAGCACCTCGGAGCGCAGCCCCGGCCGGCCCGCGGTCCCCCTGAGCCCGGCCTCCTGGCACAGGCTCAGCCCTCTCAGGACTGCGCCTGAGGGCAGGGCCCCCCTCCGCCACCGGGGTCTGATGAGGACTGTCCCATCCTTCGTGTGAGCCGCAGTTCCAAGGATCCAAGTTGTCAGATCTCAGCAGAGCCCAGATGGGGTCCCCGTGGTGTGCGCCTGGCTGCTGTCCCTGTCACAGGCTGTCCCCACTGGGGCGGCAGGAAGGGGAGGGCACCGAAGTGCGCAACTTAACGTGCACACCGCTTGTGGGTTTACACCGCGGGGTGTGGAAACGGGGCCAGGCCCCTACCCAGTCCTCCATCACCGAGGGCCCGGGGCTGCGGGAGGGCACCGCTGACCCCGGGCTCCCCGTGGCAGCCCCCCGCTGGGCGCTGGGCGCCACCGCCGTGCTCGTGGGCCTCCTGCTGCTCGCCTGCTGCTTCTGCGTCTGCAAGAAGTGCTGCTGTAAGAAGAAGAAGACCAAGAAGGAGAAGGGCAAGGGCGCCAAGAGCGCCATGAGCATGAAGGACATGAAGGGCGGCCAGGTAGGCGGCGGCCGGGGCACCAGAGGCCCCTCGGTGCTTTCCGGGTGGGAAGGGCTCGCTCAGGTCAGCAGGGACTCCCCCTGACCGACCCGAAAGGAGGCCGTTGGGACAAAATGCTGGGAAGAGAGACCCCCGCCCACCAGGAAGCCACCATCGTGTGACCCGGTTTCCCGCTGGCAGGGCTGCTGGGCCACGTCCCATTGCGGGGCCCCGTGGGTCCATCTCTGGTCCACAGGGACGTGGCTTTTCTCCCCACCTTTCAGGGAGCCGGGGGTCAGCCTGGAAGAGGCCCTGATGTACCCGTGTCTCCTTTTAAGTTTGCAGAGGCCCCGGGCGCCTCACGTTCCCTGTGTTTGTTCTGGGAGGAATGTCTTGCTTAAGGAATCAATGTGGAGGGAGGAAGGAGGGCTGATCTCAGGAGGTCAGCCAGGGGCCGTGGCTTTTGAGTCTGCGCGTGCCCGTGCGTGAGAGCGTGTGTGTGCGCGCTCGGAGACGTGCGTGTGCGTGTGCGCCTGCGCCTGTGGGGGCCCCGGCCCCGCCTTGCGGCTCGTCTGAGCTGCAGGATTTTCTTACCACTTTCTCCCTTCTCCTCCCACCTGTGGACTCACCTGGCCTGGACGCCCGGACTGCACGCCTGGTACGTGCTGCCCACGTGGTGGCCCGCGCTTGGCGGGGGGCGGGGGTCACAGGGAGGCTCCGCCACTCAAGAAGCCGCGTGGCATCTGGGCAGCGCTGGCCCCGCAGGGACAGGGCCGGGCTGGGGGCTGAGGGGAAGCGGGGCCCCGACGGAGCCCCCCAGCTCTGGGTCGGGGTCTGCACGGGGGCGGGGCCCCCCGCCGCTCTCCCTTGACCCTCCCTCCCCTCCTCAGCCCCCCAGGATGATGACGACGCCGAGACTGGCCTCACGGAGGGGGAGGGCGAGGGGGAGGAGGAGCCGGAGCCGGAGCACCTGGGGAAGCTGCAGTTCTCCCTGGATTACGACTTCCAGGCCAACCAGGTGTGCGGGGCTGCGACAGCCCCCAGGGCCCCACGCGGCGCGCGCCCCGGCTGCAGGAAAGAAGGCCTGCGCTCGGGCCGCCCGCCGTCCGCGTGCCGCCCTCCTCGCGCAGACCAGTCACCTCGCGGCGGCCGTCGCCCCCGTGTTGTTCCGAGTCCCTGGGGAGGGAGGTGGAGACCGACGTCCTGTCTGGCACCCGCCCGCCCCCCGCGGGGCTGACCCGGCGCCCACTCGCTCCACAGCTCACCGTGGGCGTCCTGCAGGCCGCGGAACTGCCCGCCCTGGACATGGGCGGCACCTCGGACCCTTACGTCAAGGTCTTCCTCCTTCCAGACAAGAAGAAGAAATATGAGACCAAGGTCCATCGGAAGACACTGAACCCCGCCTTCAACGAGACCTTCACCTTCAAGGTGACAGGCTGGCCCGCTGCGGCCCTTCCCCTGGTCCTGGGCTGTGGCCGAGGCCTGGACCCGAGCCCGGGTGTCCGCAGACTTGGCAGGCGTCCTGCAGGGCCCCCCGAGGCCCCGAGCTGCCCTGAGCCCTCCATCCTGTCTGTGCCCTGCAGGTGCCCTACCAGGAGCTGGGGGGCAAGACCCTGGTGATGGCCATCTACGACTTTGACCGCTTCTCCAAGCACGACATCATCGGGGAGGTGAAGGTGCCTATGAACACCGTGGACCTGGGGCAGCCCGTCGAGGAGTGGAGAGACCTGCAGGGCGGCGAGAAGGAGGAGGTGAGGGCGGGGGGGCTCGGCGCGTCCGCCCCACCCCCGGCTCTGTCTCCGCAGACAAGGCTCAGCCACCCGGCGGGACACGCCGGCGGACAGGACGCGTCACTCCTGCTTCTCCCGCGCTCCGGGCCCACTTAGGGCCGGCGCCCCACGTGGGGACCTCATTCACCCACAGGGGAAGCCCACGTCGTTCTAGAGGATTCTCAGCAAGGGGGGGGCCTGTCTTCCTAGAAACTGCCACGGGAATCACTCACTCGCCAAATATTTATTGAGCGCCTACTGTGTACCAAAGCCTCCATTTAGCCACCATCCCGTCCAAGCACCAGCCAAGTGTGCTGGCCGAGTCCCCGCACGTGAGGTGTGCCCTTCCTCGCCTCGGGGTTCAGGTCGCCTGGAGGAAGGGTCAGCACCCCGACCGGGATGTGGGCGAGGCGGCCAGCCTGGGCCCCGAGGCCCGCCTCTGAGAAGCCTCTACTGTGCCGTGGCGCCGGCCGAGCTCTCAGGCCCAGGAGCCCCCTCTCTCGCTAGTCAGGAGGTCCTTGCCCTGTGACGCTAACACGAGGAAAGGGATGCCGAGGGCTCTGAGGACTGCAGCTCGCTCTGCAGGCGGGATGGCTGTGATCGGGAAGGGGGGCTCCCCGTGCCCTTGGAAATGGCCCTCGGGTAGCGCGTCCGCTCCTCGTCCCCTCCGCCATCTGCCAGGCCGGGGAGGGGCCCCAGCAAACCCCACGCCCGTCCAGAGCCGCCTCGGCACCACGCCGCCAGCAGCCTGTCCTCGGCTCTGCAGTGTCCACCCGTCGCGGCCAGGGCTGTGCCGACCCTGGCCTGAGCCCCCGAGGGGGTCAGCCGCGCTGGACACAGGCGCTGCTGCGCTGACCGCGTCCCCTCCCCCCGACAGCCGGAGAAGCTGGGTGACATCTGCACCTCGTTGCGCTACGTGCCCACGGCTGGGAAGCTCACCGTCTGCATCCTGGAGGCCAAGAACCTCAAGAAGATGGACGTGGGCGGCCTTTCAGGTGGGTGCGTGGCTTCTGGCCGCCATCGGGGGTCACCTGCCAGCCAGTCGCGGCCCAGAGCCCCCGACCTGGACAGCAGGCCTCAGACGCGCGGGACACACAGGCTGTCTGAGCGGCTTTGGGTCCTCAGGGCAGGACGGGGCGGGGAGCCCCGCTGCGAGCTGCCTTTCCGCTGCTCTCCCTGGGGGCCCTGGAGGGAAGGGGGCAGGGGCGTCACCCCCAGGTGAGGCAGGGACAGGGAAGGCAGGCGGTGGGCGGCCACAGCCGTGGCGGGTCCCGGAGGTGAAGCCTCTGGCCGCCGTGGCCCGGAAGCTGGCTCTGCTGTCGCTGGGCTGGCGGGCCGGGCGCGCGCTCAGGGCCCGGCCGGCTGCCTCCGCACAGACCCCTACGTGAAGATCCACCTGATGCAGAACGGCAAGAGGCTCAAGAAGAAGAAGACGACGGTGAAGAAGAAGACCCTGAACCCGTACTTCAACGAGTCCTTCAGCTTCGAGATCCCCTTCGAGCAGATCCAGGTGCTGGGCTGGCAGGGGTGGACGTGGGGCGGGTGACCTCACCCACTGACCGCGACGGACGGACGGACGGACGGGCGCCTCCCAGCCCGCCCCTTCTCTGGGGAGGCGAGCAGGAGCTGCTCACAGATACCTCCTTTTGGCCTCGGGGTCGGCGGCAGGGCGCGTGTGGTGAGGCGGCGGACGCCCACCTCCCCTGCCGCCCCTCCTCTCTCCCCCGCTCCCCCCGACCCGGCTGCTCTCCTGCCTGGCGTCCTCTCCTCTCCTCTCTCTGCCTGGAGAGACCCTCAGCCTTCACCTCCCAGTTCATGTCACTTCCTCCGTGAAGCCTGCCCTAACTGACCAGCTGGACGTCACTCCGAGGTCCCGAGGTGCCTCGTGCTGGCCTCTCGGGCATGACCTTTGTCACCTTGCGAGGATGTGTCTGCCCTTCTGCTCCCAGGCGCCCAGCACGCTGCCGGGGGCCTGTGCTCGGTCGTTGGTAGAAGCGAAGGATGCGGCAAAGGCGCGGGCCCCTCCTCTGCGTGCCCGCGCTCGGTGGAGCTGGGGAGGGAGGGGCTGCCGGAGGGGGCTGGCTCGCCGGCCCCTTTCTCCTGCCCACTCCCCCTCCCCCTCCCCCTCCCCGCCTCCTGCAGAAAGTCCAGGTGGTAGTCACCGTGCTCGACTACGACAAGCTGGGCAAGAACGAGGCCATCGGCAAGATCTTCGTGGGCAGCAACGCCACGGGCACGGAGCTGCGGCACTGGTCCGACATGCTGGCCAACCCCCGCCGGCCCATCGCCCAGTGGCACTCGCTCAAGCCCGAGGAGGAGGTGGACGCGCTGCTGGGCAAGAACAAGTAGGGGCCGCGGCCCGAGCCGCCGCTACCTCAGCTGGGCGGCCCTCCGGGCGTCCCTGCCCACCTGTGTGCGGCCGTGCCCTCGTTCCTCCGCCCTCGTCCCCTTTCTAAAGACCCCTCCCTCCGACGGCGGGTGAGGAGGGCCCCTCGGAGGTGAGAGAAGCCTGGCCCGTCGTCGCCCGGGAGCTTCCTCGCTGCATGCCCGCCACCCTCCTCCTCCAAAGCTCCGCCCAGGCCTCACCCCGAGGGAGGCTCTCTTGGCAGAAAGCGGTGGCATTTTCTGTTTTCTGAGCGTTCCGGACCAACGGAAAGGCAGCACCTCCTGATTGCTGACGGCAGGCAACCAGCGGCCAGTGATGGGCGCGCGTGTGTGCGTCCTCTGTGCTCGTGGAGGGCCGCGGACGGGGTGCCGTGTGGGAGCAGAGGGTGAGACCCCTGCTCGGACTGGGGAGCTCCCACACTGCGTGCGAGTGGCTGTTGGGGCGGCGAGACGGGGAGACTGGACTGTGCAGAGCCAGGACCAAACCCCGATGCCCGCGTGGACCTCCTCCCGCTGCCGGGGGCTTCCCGGGACACCACAGACCTGAGCTGCGGGCTACACTGGCCGGACGCGCACGGGGCCTCAGTCCCGCGGCCTCACCTTGCTGACGGGTGATGTCAAAGCTCAGAGAAACAGAACACCCGTTTGTTTCCCAGAAGGGCCAAAATGGAACTGCCGGACCTTCGCCCTTGCGGCGGGAGACCCAGGTACCCGCCGGTTGCCCTCCCGGGCCGGAGCCGGCGGCCACTGGCCTCTCTCCCCCCGCCGGGCCTGCGCTGCTCCCTTAACCAAAGCGGAGCAGCGCTGCCTGAAGACACGCTGTCTGTTCAGAGCCAGAGGGCCTGAAAAGGAAGGTTTTACAGGTTCTTGGGTCCCCTGAGGTCCAGGTAAGAAGGGGAGGGTAGTGGACAGCTGGCTGAGCTTTCCCAGGGGCCCTGCGCGGAGGCCCCCCCAGCGTTCCCGAGGGACTTCGTGTGACTCCCAGGAGCGGGGCGCCCATTCCGAACGGTGGCGGGCGACGTGGGCCGGGCTCTGCCCCGCGCCACCTGTGCTCGGTCCCTGCTCACCTCGCGTCCCCAGCATTGATAAAAAGCCATATGTACGTTAGTCCAGTGTGCACCGGGTCTCCTTGCAAGCCTGCAGCCTGGGCGGGCGCATCCGGCCCCGGTGGCCAGAGGCCGGCGCCCGGCCGCCGCCTCGGCGCAGAACGCTCACGGCTTCCCAGACCCGGAGCTGCGCCTCCTTCCCCGCGCGCGTGGCAGCACCTCCCAGCCCGTCCGCCCCCGGCGTCTGCGGCACCTGAGGCAGAGGGGACGTCTCTGTCACTGTCAGAAAGGAGCAGGCGTGGGGTTCCTGCCCGCTGCGTCGCCCGGCCGGGCGGGTGGTGAGACGCCGTCTCCTCCGGGGCGGCAGCTGGGAAGTGGGGCTCAGCCTGCCTTGCTCGAGGCCCTCGGTCCTCGCGAAGTCATTCTTCACCTGAGGCCGACAAGGCGGGACCTGACGAAGACTGGGCTGGTCCTAGGGCCCGGGCTGTAGGACCAGAGTGAGGCTGCAGGACCGGGGGGACCACAGCGGGCTGCCCTGGCCTGGATGCCCCGCTGCAGAGCTGTGGGACTCGGTGCTTCCTCGGGGCCCTCCCGCAGCCTCCCCCCGCCCACAGAGCTGACTGACTGCTCACCCTCCGCCTTCACTCTCCCGCCCCTTCCCGACCTCCTTCCACCATCTGGGATTCTCGTCCACCCTCCCGAGCCCAGGACGCGCCTGTCTCCCGGCGGGAAGGAGAGAGGATCCGCAGCACGTCCGCCGCCCTGGGGGTCCTGGGCCCGGAGCTGCGGCTGGATTCGGGCTCTGGGCGCACCTCGAGTGGGCAGCCTCGGGCGGGGAGGTGGAGTGTGGGCACCAGTGCGGAGCCGAGGGGAGCCGGGGTGGGGGGCGCAGTGCTCCTTGGTGTCTGGCCGGTCCTGGCTGGGCCCCCGCCTCCGAGGGGCCGTCCAAGCAGAAGGCGTCTCCCGGGCCCACGGACTAGGCCCTAAGTGCGTTGCGCCTGAGGGTTCTCGCCCAGTCCATGGAGCACCTCCGCTGCCGCCAGGCTTGTTTCCGGGGTGTCGGGGCCCTGCCCTGAGTGGGACAGAATTAAGGTCGGCTACGAGGGGTTCCGGAGGCCTCCAGGCTGCGCGTTTGCGCTCCCAAAGTCTATTGCAGAGAGGAAAGTAGAAGAGGCAATTTTTACAAAGGGACTGAAACCATGAAAAATGAAACCCAGTGCCACCCAGAAACTGGAGGTGAGGCCAGAAAGCTCTGTTTCCTCCTTTCTCCTCGAATAATCATTCCAGGGTGGAACCAACTCTGCCGGGGCTCTGGGCACGTTTTCGGACTTTGGCCGGGGAAGCTGGGGAAGGCCCAGATGATGAGCGACCGGTGCCCAGGCCGGATGGGAAGTGACGTTCCGGGGCGCTTGGCTGGGGGAGGGGGCAGCAGGGATTCACGCAGCCTCAGGCCTGGTCTCTTTACTTCCCAGGAACCATCTGTAGCTTGTGCTTCTAGAATCGGTTTGGGATGATCTTGCTGGCCCAGGGCTTCAGCGAGGTGGGGGCGGGTGGGGGGGGTCGCTGCAGCTCCCCTGCCAACCCCGCAGTGGGAGGTGGTGGGTGAGCGAACTGGGGGGCCGCCACTGGGGTTGGGGAGGGAGGGCGTCCCGCCCCCCACGCGTCTGGCTTCTGTTTCCCCCAGCCCCGCAGAGAGGCTGTCCCTGGCTGTCCCTCCGCTCCATCCCCCTTCCTGCCTCAGAGCCCTGGGTGGTGGCAGACAGGGGAGGGTCCCCAGGCCTGATCGTGGTGACCCTCAGCCCCCCGACATGGTTGCCACATTTGGCAAATAAAAATGCAGGGCACCAAGTTAAATTTGAATTTCAGATAAACCGCCAATAATTTCAAAGTGTAAGCCGGTCCCTCCTAGGCGCTGTTTGGGACTCACCCGAAACTCGGGCTGCCCCGCCCTCACGCCAGCCTCACGGGGCCAGGGCCAGGTCGCCAGGGCTCTACCCATTCTTTGAGCTGCAATACTGGGAAGGGGGGGGTCACTGTGACTTGAAGACGCAAGAATATATTTTTTAAGCGACAACAAAACAAGAACCTTCTGAAACCATGTGAGCCTCACGGGGAGGGGGGGGTCACCTGTGAACACAACCGCCGCCTCGTCCCTCCAAGATGCATGTCTCAACTCTGCGTAAATAACCGCACGGCAAGGCTGAGTGCCCCCAGCCCCCTTTTACACAACTTGAGCTGCTCCTTCGACTTTGTGTGTCAAGTCCTCCCCGCCCGGCCCCCGCACCCTGCCGTGCGCCGGGGGGAGTTGGCCTCCGGCCCTGGTCTGACCAGGGCCCCGTGGGCAGAGCTGACCCTCGGCGCCCCGCGTCCAGCCCTGTGTCCTGTGTGTGTGTGTGTGGTGTGCCCCCTCCTCCCACTCTTTGAATTCACTGAAAAGCCATACAGGGGCCCCTGCGGGGCTGTCCTCCCAGAGCTCCCGTGCCCCTCTGACGGGCTCCCCTCAGGACACTTGTGGAGGGCTCGCCCGTCGTCACCTCTGCTCTCAGCGCCACGTTGCGAGGACGGATGGTGTCCAGGGCTCCCAGTGGGGCCCCAGCAGATGCCCCCACTGGCCCGGCTCCCTCACCTGGTGTCGCGGCCCGACTCCACGTGGGGGGTGGGCGGACCCCGTGCAGACGTTGAGGGTTCTCAGGAGCTGTCGCCGGCCGGGCCTGTGGTCAGGTCCCCGATGCCGCCCCGGGTGGACAGCCAGCCCTGCTCACGTGACACTGGGGGCGTGGGGGGCCGAGGGTGGCAGTGGGGAGGGACCCCGGGGGCTGGAGAGCACGGTGGGCCCAGCTGCCCCGCGTGCTCTCGCCAGCGGCCGGGCGGCTCTGGCTACGAGGGACCCTCGCCAGCGCCCCGGCCCGGCCCCGGCCAGGTGTCCCGTGGGAGGGCGGGAGGTGGAAGAGGGCCGGGGGGGCCCCAGGTCCCGAGCCATCACGCTGAACCAGGAGGGACAGTAGCCGCAGGCCCCGGTGCAGAGGAACGCCACGCACGGGAGCGACCCATCCGGCCAGCCCTGATGGGAGGAGGGGGAGATGGAGGGGGTCTGACAGACAGGAGTGCCGACGAGGCCGCAGGTGGGCAGGTGGGTCCTGTGCGCTACGAGCCAGGACCCTTGTGCTGGGGGGTGGCGGGAGCCGGGGGTGCGCAGGGCCCCCCTCAGCCATCGGGACCCCAGGACCCCTTCCGAGAAGCCAGACGTTCTGCCCTGGCGCCTCCCCTCCGAGGACGCGATCCGCTGCTTCTGAAATCCTGGGGTCTGAAGACTGCAAGACCACGGCGGGCAGGCCCCAGGCCCCCTGGCACGCGCAGCCCCACCGGGACCCCTGCCTTCGTCGTCCCAGGAAGGACCCATGTCTCTCCCCCGCCCCTGCTTGGCAATGGCCCACCCCCCCCGGACGTGGACTCTGTTCTTGTCTCATCTCTTGTCAACATGTTCTTTTGTAATAAGCAGCATCTCCTTATTAAAGGAATGAGCTGAAAGCACGCTGGGGGCGGTCTCTGGTGGTTCCTGCCGGGCTGGGGGGCAGGAGCCGCCCCCAGGGTCAGCGCGGGGGCGGGCGGGGGGTGAGGCCGGGGACACAGTTCTTCCCTCAGGGGCTGGAGAGACCAGAAGGCCAGACCAGGTCCGGGTGGGCACGTGGGCCCTCAGGGCAGCTGCTGGGGCGGGGCCCCCCGGGCGCTGGGGTGGACTAGACCCTCGGCTCCCCCCTGCCAGCAGAGCCGGGCTCGGGGCGCGGCCACGGTCTGGCCCTGGGGTGGGGTTGGAGGAGGGACGGTTCCTACAAGCCCTCGGTTAGCTCACCGCAGCCGACTTCTTCAGACGCCTGTGACTCCTGAGGCCGAGGACGGGGCTTCAGGATTTTCTGGAAAGAGACAGTAGGGCAGCACTGCCCCCAGACCTGGAAGGGTGACCCGTCCTCACCGCGACCTGGGGGCCGTCTCCTCAGGGAGGCCCCCGCAGCCCCTCTGCAGCAGGTGGAGGGGGGCGTCTGGCTCAGGGCCAAGCTCCAGGGACAAGAAGACAGAGCCTGGAAGGCTGGCCTGGCCGGCTGGGATTGAGGGGGGCAAGGCCAGCCCAGCGCGAGGGCGGGGGAGTCTTCAGGAGGGAAGGGCCGGGCCTCACCGCCTCCAGGCCATGCCCAGTCTCCGCTGACTGCCCGGGCCCAGGGGGCACCCAGAGGAGCCCTCACTCCAGACCTGATCCTTTGCCTCCGATGTGGGCCGCAGGCCAGCAGCCGGGTGGCCGCGGGGGAGAAGACGCCTCCCTCCCTCACCTCCCTGACCTCCAGCTCGGTGACGGGGCCTCCGCTGGGTGTGAACGGGGTCTGAGCAAACCAGATGGGGTGCACTAGGACGGACGGAGGGCCCGACCCTGGCCCCCGGCCAGCGGCCGAGCACCTTAACCCCCAGTGACCCCCGCCAGCTGCCTTTAGCGTTTGGGGCCACGGAGTGGTTCCGGCTCCCCCGAACCGAACGGTGGCCCTGCAGAGACAGTGCTGCAGGGAGCAGGGGGCAGAGGCCCCGGGAACCCAAGGAAGCCACCCTCTGGGGCCCCAACCGCCGGGCTGCGAGCCAGTGCCCGTCCCCGGACGCTGGGAGCCCCCCAGGCTCCCCCTTGGCCTCGTGGCCGTCCCTGGGACAGAGGCCCCCAGTGGCGAGGACGGTGACACGAAACTACTACAGGCTGGCCCAGACGTAAGGTTCTATAAGCCCCATTTCCTAAACTGTGGAGACAGTCAAAGTTAAAACACAATTTAATTTACTTATTTATAAATACTGTTGTGTTTACAGGCATCATGTAGATGTGGATGTTATTATTCCCAAACTTTCAAACACAGAATACTTAATAATACTATATAATAACAACCAGTAAAACAAAACCATTGATCTCAGAGTTGAAAGGCCACTCAAAATTGCATAAAAATACATTCAGCTCACAAAGCGCATCTGGGTCCTTCCCTAAACCCCTTCCCCACCACGTGTATTTACAACGGAGCCGAGTTAAAACGGTCCATCTGGTGCTTCCTTGGAGGGGAAGTCAGGTGGGGGTAAGGTGAACAGAGACAAAACGCTACCCCTGGAATGGGGATGTGGAGACCCCAGGGAGGGCCTCACAGCTCTTTCCACTGATCAAGACCGAGGCAGAGGGAACGGAGGGGGATGAGGGGGGCCACGCGCTGCAGCCTGAGTCAGACTCCCCCAGGGCGGGACATGGGGGCAGAGCCTCGCCCTCCCCCACCCGGTGCCAGCCTGACGGCAGCCCCAGCCTTTCAGGGCTGCAGGGGGGGACCCCCACCCCTGCGGCCCACCTCCTGCTGTCTTGGCTGGAGCTCCTCGTCTTTCCCTCCAAGCCCCCTCCCCAGAAGAGCGCGGTGTGGAGAGAAGACGCAGGTCAGGCTCAGAGGCCAGCCTAGCACCCCACGTCCAGGACCTGCCCGCACCCCGAGTCCTGCTTCTGTGAGACCATCGAGGCTTCAATGAGGCCCCCGGGGCCCTGCCTTTCCTGAACCCGCTCCTGCAAGGCAACAGCAGATGAGCCACTGTCCCAGACGCACCGACACTGCCCGGTGCCCTCCTGAGGACTCGCTCAGTCTCTAGCTGCACAGACGAGGCCAGGCTGCCCATGGGCCCCGCCCAGGCTAGGGCAAACCTCACCTTCGAGGGAAGTGGCACAGCCAGTCAGCTTTGCAACCACAAGAGTCGGGGCTGATTCGTGGACAATCTCTCCTCTAAAGCACCATCAGCTCCAAGTGAGAAAAGCAAAAAGGTAACGTGGAGGAAGATGAGAGTAGGCCAGAGGGTGAAAGGTGTGTTTATTTTGCAAAGACAGGGGCGTCCTGAGGTCGCCTGAAAGGGCCACGCGGGAAAAGGAAAAGCTCGCTGGGAGCATTGGGGGAAAATCTGGGGAAGTAACAGAAAAGGTCACTCTGGCAGATTCGCAGTCCAAAATGATAAGCACATTAATTGGAGAAGCTCAGAGCGAGGCCCTCTGGGGAATGCAGGGGGAAGCAAAAGATATGAGTTAACAGAATAACACACTTGGATGAAACTGGGCCATGAGACTGCATTTTGAAACCTCCATGTAGCAAACACGCATGTGCACACAGGCTAGAAGCAAGAGAGATCCCCAGAGCTCGAAACCTCCTCAGGCAGGATCAGAGCAACCCTCAGCAGTGTCCGTCTCTAGATGTACTTCCCAAGGAGGGGCTCCCAGGACCCCTCCTCAACCGGACGTCGTCCGACCACGACCCTCACAGGAGGGGCTGCGTTGCCTGCTACGCAGCCACCAGCCGGTCCAGATTCTCTATTTGGCTCTTCTCGGCCCCCGAGCCCACCTCGCTCCCAAGCAGCCGTGACAGTGACGGTTCCCCGGGCCGCGGTGAAGCTGATCTACTGCCCAATCTAATCAGAGCACAGGTGATCAATGGCCATCCTTGATAGAGTCTACATACCCATCCGGGAGGCTGAGCAAAGCTTCAGCTTGGCTGGAGGCTGAGGGATGCGGGCCCCAGACCCTGGCCCTCCCCCTCCTCCCCGGGGGCGGCTCGGTCCTGAAGTCTTTGGTGTAAACTCCCTGCAGCCCTGCTCAGGGGAGGGACCTCGGCTTGCGACAGCCCAGGTCCAGATCTGATGACCCCACAAAACTAAAGGCTGGGGTTTCCTCGAGGAAGGCCCTCTGGTGCTTAAGGCAGAGCTGAGACTGAGTGGCTGGCGGGGAGAAACACAGCGGGTCTGCTGTCTGGACCGCCAGGAGCCGGGCCCCTCCCATGAGAATCACTCATCCAGAGGCCGTGTTTCCACCCCCGCGGGTTTGCATATTCTCACCAGGCCATCAGGAGGGACGGCCACTACCCTCCATACTGAATTCACTTTCCCACCTGACACACTCTTAAACAACCTGAATGAGAAGAAAAGAATTTTTGAAGTTAGAGCAAAAACTCTGAGTGACGAATGTTCTGGTCTCCCCAGGAACCAACAAATCACAGACCACCGACCCAGCCCCCTCACAGACGGCCGCACGGCTGGTCAGGACGGCGCTGGCCCCGGGCCCCGGCGCCCGGTCCCTTCAGTGGCCTAGTTCTGCCGCCACAGCTGCCTTCCTGCAAGGCCAGGAGACACACCCTCCGAGGTGCTGAAACCTGCCTTAAAACTCAGCAATAGGGGCCACGCTCTGTACTTAAAACTGGGCCCCGACGGGCAGGACCACCTCTGACCGCGGGCCGCCGAGTCCAGCGTCAGGGGCGGTGCTGGAGGCCAGGACGCCAGCGCTCACCCCGCGGACGGAACCAGGGCCCCCCCACCACCGGCCCAGCCGCCGAGTCCCCGAGGTTTCCCCTCGGAGGCGCACAGTGGCCTGGGAGCTGGGAAGCCCCTCCGCGCCGCTCCTGCTGCCTCACGCCCACCCCGGAGCAGCGCCCACCGCCACCCCGGCCTCTGTCCGGGTCCGTCCGGGGGGGAGAGGCCCGCTCCAGGGCCAGAAACCCGGAGACGGAAACGAGCAGCTCCTCTCCACGCTGGCAGTTCACACGCACCTCGGTGGGGTCCACAGGCTTCAAGGTGGGACTCCAGCCGCCTTTCTTCCCGAGCGGCGCTGACATGCACGCGATTTGCTCGGGGCAGGGAAGCAGAGGAGCCAACGCCCTGCAAGCGGGCCGAGGAGACAGGCCAGGGCTCGTCCTTCCTTCAAACCCTTCCAAGGCCCGGCCTGGGGCCTCAGGCACGGGGGGGCGAAGCAGTGAGGCTTCGGCCAGAGACTCGGACTCTCAGGGGCTGGTTGTCACTTCCAGAGGTGCGACCCGTCCAGAAAACCTCTGGCCAAGGCCGACGAGGCCCTCCCCCCAGCGCTGACCACCCACCCAGGCACCGCGGTGACAGGGCGGAACCCCAGAGGCAGCAAGGAGGCCCCTGGTCATCACCTGGCCGACAGCACAGCCTGGAAGAGACCAGATTCAGAGTCTGTCTCACAGAGTTAGTTGCATAAGAGAGCGCGCCTGAGATCGCGGGATGGTCCACACCACGAGCTCTGGCCACGGAGCCTGGCTTCCTCAGTGGAGAGGCCCGACACGGAAGGGCTGGAGAGAGGCGCGGACACAGCCCGACCGGGTTCCCAGAGCCGCCCGCGCCCCCGAAAGGCACAGATGGAGCGGAGGGCGTGCTGCGGCCCCTCTGCCTGGTCTGCCTGATGCAAGACTCCAGGTGACGTCCTAATAATTCAGTTTCCTTTTCCTGAGAAAGAGGTGACAGCCAACGCCAGTCCTGGCCCGGCACCCAGGGCGTGCCGGAGAGTCAGGGTCAAGGCCAAGGCCTCGTGCCCGGTCCCCTCCCCCAGAACACAGGAAACGCTACAGTGGAAGATATGAAGCTTCACTCTGACTCAGCATCCCCCCCACGCAACCCCCCCCCACCCCGCCCCGACGACACAAATCCCCCCGCGGGGCGTCGCTCCTTGCAGGAAACGGCCGGGGTGGAAGAGTCTGCACACTCTGAGAACGGCGTCTTGCCCCAGGAGACAAATATCCTATCCCAAACCGGGACCTTGGTCGTGGCTCTGGGTTAAAGAGCATGTGACGCTTCTGAGGGCCATGGAAGGGGCTGGAAAGAAAAACCAGACAGAGGTAGCGTATGTTGAGAATGGACTGCTACACACCAAATATCTCCGGCAACCCCAAAGTGATCTGCACACTCAAACCAGCCGAGGGATAGAGCGCCTACAAAAAGCAAACACTGAAGTGTTAATACCGGGGCAGCATCAAGAACCCATGACCTAATCCTGTGCTGGACCAAGGGAGCCACCTGTCCAGGTTTTCGTCCAGAGAAGGCTAGCCAAGACGGGGCAGGTGGGAAAAGCGGGGCACGTGGGGACCGACTCCCAGGCCCAGGGGAGCGTCAGCACCTTGGGGGTCCCCACCGCAGCTGCGGCAGGGCTCTCATGTTACAGGGGGCCCTCAGGAAGACCTCAACTCCCATCCAAGCCGCCCAGCTTTCGAGCGATCGAGGCACAGCCGCCGGAGGCTCCCTGACCGCGGGCGGGGGTCCCTGGGACACAGCCTTGGCCGCCGGGTCTCGCCACTCCGAGTCCAGACTCGTTCCTCCTGCTGGCTTCTGAGCAAACACTCGTCTCCCCGGAACACACGCCCGACGCCATCAAGCCCACCACGCTCACAGCACAAGGCATGGGGGGGCCCCAGACGCCCCCCACGCCTCCTCACGGCGACGCACTTCTCTTCAGGAGAGGAGACGCGGTCAGAGGGAGGTGGGGCAGGCGGGGGTTCTCGCAGAGAAACGCCGCGCGCGGAGGACGAGGGGGGGCTGGGCCCGGCCCGGCTCGGCGTGGGAGAGGCTGGCGGCACCGCTGCCCGGGCACAGCGCTGGGGCCGGTGCTCTGCCGCAGCACCCACGCCCCGGGGCACGCGCCGCGGGGCGGATGGAGGAAGGAAAGGAAGAGGGCAGAAAGGGAAGGGGCAAGCCAGGTCACCCGAGCCCCGGGGAGAGGGCCAGACACGGAGGGAACGGGCGTTAAGACCAGTCAGGGTGCCACTGGGTTTCTGGCAGAAAGAATTCCACCACCACCGGCGGGAGTTAGAGAAAAGTCAGCTCCTGAGAGGCGAGGACAAGCAGGGACCCCGGCGTGGAGTCACTGTCAGCTTGGGTCTAGTGGCGGCAGCTCCAGAGGCCTCCCCATGTGTGTCCCACGTCAGAGCACATGGCGGGGGCAGCAGGGCTGGGGCCTGGACCAAGCGCTACGTGGACCGGCGGCCCGGCAGCCGGAGGCCGGGTCCGCGGCTGGCCTGGCGACCCCGAGGCCTCCAGCAGATGGCTCTATTGGTCGAAGGATCGCAGTCGTGCTTCGATGAAAACTGTCTGAAAGCCAGCGGCGGGGGCCGGAGGAGGGGGCACGGAGGGTGCAGAGGCGGCAACGGGGCGACGGCCAGGGAAAGGTCCTTCTGGCTCCTCTTGGCTGGTGGGTGCCGGCGGGCGGAGGCGGGGCCCGGCGCCTTCCCGGGAAGCCAGTGCCTGGTCTACTTGGACAGCTTGCTGATGACCCTGATGAGGGCGCCGTTCTCGTCCTTCAGCCTCTGGTTGTCGGATTTCAGTTCCGTCAGGACCTGCGGGCGGAAGGGAAAGCCGAGTCAGTCCGGCCGGGGACGGTGACCAAGCGCCCATCTTCCTGCTCACGGGCTGGTGACGGTACCGCGCGGGGCCACGGCCCCTTCCCCGTGCGCCACCCTCTCCTTCTCCTGCACGAGTAACTATTCCAGGGTTTCCTCCCCGGAACTCACCTCTGGCCCAGAGAAACCAGGGCAGCGCCATGTGTGCTGGGGACACAGGGAAGGGTGAGAAGAGGTGATGGGGTGAAGGGAAGGAAGGCGGGAACGCGTGGGGGGGCACAGCTCGGCTTTCCCGTCACACCCCCAAGACGACTTAGGGTCTTGCTTCTGGTGCCGTGGGACGGAACCCGCTGAGGTCCCCGCTGGCCGCAGCACACGTGTCCACAGTCACCCCCCAACACCCAGGAGCCCGTGCATGCCCAGAGGCGGCTGGGGCTCTGCTGTGGGAGGTGGGGGCGGAGACGTCTGTTCTCCCAGCCCGGCCTCCCCGGACCATCACGCCGTGTCGCGCAACTCATGAGGCGAGGGAGCAGCGGCCCCGAGCCCAGGCTGGGCAAGTGCGGGTCGTCTGACAGCCCCGACGGGTCCCAACGAGGGCACGGCTGGTGTGAGCCTTGCCGGCGGCAGGAGAGAGTCAGGTCAGAGGGAAAGCGCTTCTTCACCGTGAAGGTGACAAAAATCCACACCCACACCTGTCTGGGGCGAGTGTCCTCTGATCGGTCATTCAAACCTACAGGCCCCCCCGCGTTCCCAGGGCTGATTCCAGTTCTGGCTCTGCTGTGAGCACCCAGGGGTCAGTCAGATCCCCGTAAAGAATGGAACTGGGGCTTCCCTGGTGGCGCAGTAGTTGAGAGTCCGCCTGCCGATGCAGGGGACGCGGGTTCGCGCCCCGCTCCGAGAGGATCCCACGTGCCGCGGAGCGGCTGGGCCCGTGAGCCGTGGCCGCTGAGCCTGCGCGTCCGGAGCCTGTGCTCCGCAACGGGAGAGGCCGCAGCAGTGAGAGGCCCACGCACCGCGAAAAAAAAAAAAAAAAAAAAAGAATGGAACTGTTCCCTCAGCCTCTTACGGAAGATTCAGGTTAAATCGCAGAGGGAGACTTAATCTCGTGGGCACGGACCACAGACACACGAGGCGCTGGTATCGAGGGAACAGAGAACGTTCGGAGCATCAGGACGGGCTCAGGGTCTGTGACACAGCCATCCTCAGGTCCACAAACGAGGGCCCGAGTCCGGCATGACTAGTGCAGTACGGCACGGCGGACACTGGCTCCAGAGCTCACCCCTTCCCTGCAGACGCGGTCGCGGGTCCAGAGCCGGAACTCGTCATCCGTGAGCTGTGCCGCTTGAGGCACACTGCTCTCCTCTCTGGCTTTCCATTTTGTATCTAAAGAAGCCCATCCCCGCCCTCGTCCCTCACAAACCAGGGGCTCCGTGGGGGCCACAGCTGTGACTGCATGCAGTGTTAGAGGGCGTTAATCCAGGAAATTCCAGAGCAGGCCTGTCCTCTGACCTCTGACTTGACACCGTCGGAGCCTGGCTGGCCTCCCTCTTCTGCCTCCACCCCTTGGCCTCAACTGCCCAGACACTCCAGCCAAGAGGCTCGCAGCAGCCCGCCGGCGCGGCCTCCCTCCGCTTCCCCTGCCATGTGCCCTCCCAGGGCACCCCGGGGCCGGCGGCCTGGGCGCCAGCGAGACTCTCAGGCCGTGTTCCCACGACGGGAGCCCCGCGTGGGAAGAAGCTCGAGGTGGGGACAGGCCGTGTCACCGCTGGCAGCTCGTCAGGTCGGATCTGAACCGCTCCCCTTTAAAAACATGTACAAACGCATGCTCGAGCCTTGGAGATTTATCTCCACATGGAGATTGAATTCTTTGGGAAAAACTTGGCCAAGGCCCTTTCCCAGCTGCCCGAGCTCCCGCGGCCAGCTCCGGGGAGCGTCAGGAAGGGAGGGAGGGCCGCGGAGGAACCGTGAGGAAGCCGGGCTCAGGAGGGAGAGGAGGAAGCGGAAGGGGTTCTCGGGGCCCCACGTGAAGCACGGGGCGATTACGCACGCACACCCGTGGAAGCGCCGCGCACGACGAGCTCGCACAGCTCGTTTCTAAGTGCCCGGTTTGCCTCAGTTTGACGTGAAGGACAAATAACACGAAGCACCTCTTCTCCAACGTCACCTCTTCCAACCTCGGGTGAGGAGCATGCGGGCGTGGGGTCCCGACGCTGCAGCGGCCCCGGGAGACCCCCAAACCGGGGGCAGGCCGGCCCTCCCGAGCGCCCGTCGGCGGGGACGGCAGGCTCCTCCTGGAGAGGGCTGGGTGGCGAAGGCCCAGGTCCGAAGCCGTGTGGTCTCTGAGCAACGCCCGCCTCTCAAGGGCCCGCAGACACGGCGATACGCACACAACGGCCCGGCTCCAGAAGGACGGCGCTTGGGGATGCTGGAACCCGACCCCACGGAATCCCCACGCGTCTTCTGTTGGTTTCTCCGTGACACGGGCGGGCCTCTCCGCGCGGCCCCGCTGGGGAGTCGGCACTGGGGGGCCGCAGGCTGCCCCCTCCCCCTACGCCAGGGCCGCCAGGCGGTGGGTGCGCGGCTGGCCCGGAGCCTGACGTCCTTGGTCTGCCCGCCCCGTAGCCTCCGAGTGACCTTGGCCAAGTTACTTCTTCTGTGACTGGGTTTTTCCCATTAGACAAGTGACTGTTACAGGGAATAAATGAGAAAGAGCGAGTGCGGCACTCGGCACAGGCCTTCAGACGACAGCCGTCTCCAGGGTCACCAGCTCTCCCGCACCAGGAAGGAAACCGAGAAAACTGGGCCATCTTTTGGGGGCCCCCCGTTCGCCCCAGGTCAAAGCTGGCTCATCTCCTGGCGTGAAGCTTGGTCCTGGTGTGCTTTCACGAGGAGGGCCGGCAGGCTGCTCGGGGCCGCGGGCCACCTCCCTCTCAAGTTTCAGTGTCACAGCGTCTCCAGCAGGGTATCAGCTCCGCCCGACAGTAATTCGGGTGCTTCAGATCTAGTGGGTACTAGCTGCCGGCTACTGACCCCGAAGACACAGCAAACAGGCAGAAAGAAGAACAGGCCTGGGTCAGGACTAATTAGATTGTGGCTAGAAATTAAAAACTCATTTCAGAGAGTGAAACCGCTCAGCAGCGAGGACCCCTCACGCCTCCACGGTGGGAAAATGAGCCATCTGCGAGCCTGTCTTCAGACCCACATCCAGGGAGAGGAGTCAAGTTCAGAAGATGCATTTGCTGGTTCTCAGGTGAAGACGAGCCCCCGCTCACCTGCCGCCACCTCTGCGAGCCCGCTGCCGGCAGTGGGGCTGGGGGTTTGGCCGTGGGAGGGCACATCCTCAGGCCCAGATCTGTGACGCAGAGGAGGGCAACACCCGCCAAGAAGGGAGAAGGATGCTAAGACCCAGCAGGGGGTGGGCGGAGCGGGGCTGGGCCAGTGCCCCCCCCCCGCCCCCGGCGCTCGTTCTTGTCAGGTCCTGGGGCCGCGGTTCTCAGCCCAGCTGCACAACAGAACCAGCAGGGGAGCTCTGAACAGACATCCAGGCCTTTGCCTCTGAGGGGTGCCTGGCACAAACGTGCTCAAGCCCCCAGGTGTCTGGAACGTGTGGCCCCTGCCCTCGGTCACCGCCACCCCAGGCGCAACCCGACCGCTCCAGGGACGAGGTTGCACTTGCATTGCTGTTGACGGAGGCCCTGACCTCCCCCCAGAAACGTGTGCGTGTCCACACACGGGCAGGTGTGGACCCGTCTGGCTGAGTGACCTGCGCTCCGTCTCTAGGGGAAGAGCCTCACCAAAGCGACGGCAGCCCAGGCCAGGCCCCGGCCCTGGGTCGTCACGGCCCATGCCACGCCTGCAGACCACCAACCTTCCCAGGAACCCGCGTGCAGGCTCTGGGGGGCGGCCGCAGAGCCCGGGACCAACAACAAAAGGGAACCTGCCTGGAGTGGAGGAGGGGAGGAGGGGCAGGACTAGAGCCCCTGGGGGTCCGAGCCCTCGATGGCCTCCGAGAGTCTGGCCACAACCCGGGTCAGGGCCCTGTTCTCAGCCTGCAGCTGCTCGTTCATCTGCTTCAAGGTCTGAATCTGTTTTAGCTGGTGGAGGTTCTGCAGAGAGGGAGACACGAGGGGCAGAGAGGGAGACACGAGGGACAGACAGGCAGACAGAGACAAGACGGACCAGAGGAGAGAAAAGTGGGACAAAGAAATCACATTGACATTTGGTTGACGTTTTGTTTTTGTTTTTAGTTCGCGTGCAAGAAAGGAAAGGAGAGAGGCCAGAGGAATGGTGCGCGGGCCGAGGTCTGGCTGTGCGGGGGGCGGGGGGCTGGGGGCAGGGGGCGGGGTGGGGGCGGGGGGTGGGGGGAGGGCCGGCCCAGGGCCCCCCGGAGCTTCTCCCAA
>NC_041217.1:287604-335827 GCF_002837175.3 Physeter macrocephalus
GGGGGGGGGGGGGGGGGGGGGGGGGGGGGGGGGGGGGGGGGGGGGGGGGGGGGGGGGGGGGGGGGGGGGGGGGGGGCCGGCCCAGGGCCCCCGGAGCTTCTCCCAAGTCCAGCTGCTGCCCTGCTCTCGGCTTCTCTCCTCCTCCCCCCATACTCGGCCCCCTACTCCCACTTGTTTTCTTTCTGCGTCTTTCTATTACCTCGTTTATTTCTCATTTTAAAAAATGGAAGGAGGCAAAGAAGAGAGGCCTGTTGTTGAAGTGTTTTCTGTGGGAGGCGCACCTACAGAAGGCCCTCTACCTTTCCTGGAAGCATCACCACCAGGCCTCCTCTGCTGCCGGGACGCCTGTTCCAGGATCAAGAACTGCCAACCTGCCCCCACCTGCTCCGGGAGGGTATGCACCAGGGAACCCATGGCAGGCTATACTGTCTCTGCCCGGCTCACAAAGAGGCTGGGAGCTACTTAAAGCTGCCACAGACAGCCTCCTGCGTGGAAGCACAGCTCTGCACAACGGTGGAGGGCGTCGTGTCCAACGAAGATGGACCGGTGACCGATACCCTCGCCAGTCCAGCTGTTAGCACGTGTTGCAAATGGAACAGAACAACCCGCCCAAAGCCATGCTTCCCAATCCCTGTGTCCCACGAAGGATCTAAAGCCGGCAATAAATGGAGTCCCATCCCGGCCTGCTTCCTGTCACTAGCCCTTCCTAAGAGTTCTCTGACCCTGAAGCTGAGGCCACCAGCTCCGGGAGAGAGAACGCGGTCTTGCCATGCGAACGGGGCTTCGCAGACTGGGCTGTGGTGACTACAGACAGGTGGCCGGGCACAGAGGAAGTCTCTCCTGCCCGCGTGGACAGGAGGGGCAGAAAGGAAAGATGGGAGGAGTTGTAGCTGTTGGGGAGTGAAAGAAGCAGGAAAGGAAAGGCAGCACGAAGATGAAAGAGTCAAAAGGAAAAACAAGCAGAGACAAGCGGCCGCATCTCCTTCCCCAGAGGGAGAATCGCCACCTTGGGAAAAGGGGGGCAGCCACACGGTTCGAGCAGCCTGGAGCGGCCGGGAGAGGAGAGGGGGCCGCGGTGCGGCCTGCGGGACCGAGTTTAAGAAGCAGTGGAGAGCCCCCGACTCTCACGCTTCCATGGGGCTGGCACGGGGCCAAAGCCCTCAAGGCCCTCGGCTCCGGGGGGAACGTTCAACTACGAGGACGATTCCCGCGGACGTGTGAGCGCAGGCAGGCGGAGGGGAACAACGTGGCCATAAAGGCAGGAAGCTGCCGCGGGAGCGAGGCTGAGAACAAGGCATGGCGGGGAGGCGGCGGGAGGGCGCAGAGCGGGGTGGCCGGGGAGGCCGCCAGGGCGAGGAAAACGAAAAATCCCAGAGCAACCTCACGGGGCACTGGCTGCCGGGCTCCTCGCACGGAGGGCCTGCGGGGAGGCGAGGCGGCACGGGAGGGGGCCGCCACGGGAACGCTCTCGGGCCTGACGCAGGCATGCTGGCACCGAGCCCGCTCCGGCCCAGCCCGCGTGCTCTTCTCATGGGGAGAGTCCATAAACACCTACCTTCCCAGGTAAAGACCAGAAAGGCGCAGCCTGTGTCGCCACCACGGAGCCCCGCGCCCCGCGGGCGAGCCCACCCCATGGTCCCCGGAGTCGGGGAACAGGCCTGAGTCCCTTCCTGTCCCTGAGCGCCCCCCGACTCCTCAGCGTTCACTGGAGGTCAGCCCCTGCTCCCTGTGGACCATGCCTGCAGGATCTGAGCATACAGACTGAACCGGGTCCACTCGCCCTCAGCGCACTGGGCCCCGGGTGTGACCAGCACCTGTACCGCGGCTGGCTACCGAGCATACACGCATGTCCCCAGACTGCCGTCTGCGTGAAGGGCCTGAAAGCTGACCAAGCTTCCCCTGAGCCTCCTGCAGGCCAGCACACCAGTTTCACGATGCTTGAGTCTGTACGTCTGAAGTCTCTGTCCCCAAAGAGGGTCCAGGCGCAAACACCCTAAGGTTGGCTGGCGGGCGGCTGGCACGTCCCCCCCAGTCCCTGGGTGGGGCGGGGCTGTCTGCTCACTTGGCCGGGCTTCAAGCTGAGCAAACATGCTCAGGGCTGAGCCGGCAGGAGCTTCTCCCCCAGGGGTCTGTGACTGGCAATGCAGAACAAGGGCAGCTGACTCATGAAGAAATTTTTTAAATAAAAGAAGATTGGGGGGCTTCCCTGGTGGCGCAGTGGTTGAGAGTCCGCCTGCCGATGCAGGGGACACGGACTCGTGCCCCGGTCCGGGAGGATCCCGCGTGCCGCGGAGCGGCTGGGCCCGAGAGCCATGGACGCTGAGCCTGTGCGTCCGGAGCCTGTGCTCCGCAACGGGAGAGGCCACAGCAATGAGAGGTCCGCGTACCGCACAAAAAAAAAAAAAAAAAAAAAAAAAAAAATCATTCAAGCCTTTCCCCACTTAGCACCACTGGCAATGCTTTGGTAAATGCCCTTTCAGGCTTTTATTGGCTCTATTATACATGATGTTTTTAAGTCTGCCTGCCGATGCAGGGAACGCGGGTTCGTGCCCCGGTCCGCGAAGATCCCGCGTGCCGCGGAGCGGCTGGGCCCGAGAGCCATGGACGCTGAGCCTGTGCGTCCGGAGCCTGTGCTCCGCAACGGGAGAAGCCACAACAGTGAGACGCCCTCGTACCAAAAAAAAAAGAAGATTGGCTTTCATTCTGTATACCCACTGGTCTGGGGCCTAGACGGTCATGGCCAAGCTCCGCCTGAATTTGAGGTGGGCCGGCACACGACCCAGGGCTGAGCGGGGCACAAGCTTCAGTGTACCTGATCTCCACTGAGGAAAGAAAAGGACTCACGACCTCGTTCATGAAATCTCAGCCCGAGAGGCTAATGAGACAGAAAGACGCACCTGCCCCAGCCCATGGCCCCAAGGGTGCCTGGCGCCTCTGTACTCGGAGCGGAAATCGGGGGTCGGGGGGAACCCAGCTGCTCCCCTTCGGCTTGTGATCCGGCCCTCGTGTGGGGCTGAATGGATGAGAAAGCACCTCCCGGCTAGAGGGTACGAGGCGGCCTGGGCCCTCAAGGACCCTACGAGGCAACAGCTCGGGCCTTATCCACGCTCCTGATCGGCGTTTGGGCCATTTCTTAATGAGCATCCTGTTAGTTGCCAGCAGACAGTATAACGCAAGGGCTTCAAAAATGGAGGAGCCCCTGCACAACCGTGAGCCGGGGACCTGCCATCCAGACCTGTCCAGCCCGCGAACGTGCTCTGAGCGGCCGGTGAGGTGGGTCTGGAGAAACCAGCAGCTGGAGAAGCAACCACCAGCTACTTTTGCTCTGGCTGTTCTTGAGATGCAGGCGGCACTGCCTGACGCTGCGTGCGGGCGTCCCGGCGCGTCCGGGGTGGAGAGCGTGGAGCGCGCACAGGGCTTGCCCCTCCCTCGTGCAGCAGCCACGCAGACCCAACAGGATTCCGGGCACTGGACCCTGCTGAGCCCTGAGCAACTTTTTTCAGTAGAGAACCAACCTTCCCAGGCCACGGGAGCAATAAACGTCTCTCCCAGAGGGCTCCTGGCCCGAGGGCTCTGCTCACCCTCCCGGGAGCCAGAGGCACGTGTTTCACGGGTGAAGATCCGCCGAGAGAGGAAATCAGCCAAGCGGCACCCAGCCACCGTGGCACGGCCCCACGCGCTGCAGCCCCAAGGCCCGGGTCCCATGCACTCCCACAGCCCCTTCCCTCTCCCCCTCCCCTGGGCAGCGCGAGTGTGGCTCCCAGGACTCCCTGCCTCGACGGTGACCGTCCCCCGAGGGCTGACGGAGGGGGTGGTGGCCACAGGTCCCGGGGCGGGAGACGTGGCTGAATATCCCAGGGGCAAGGGCGGGGGCAGGCGGCCAACGGGACCGTCAGCCTGCGTGCCTTCCCCCGGGGCCAGGAGCTGGGAACCCGGCTTCAGCCTCCCACCTGTCCCTCCCTCGGGCTGAAGCTGCTGCTGAGAAAACCTTACGAGTTCCGCTCAGGTCTGCCTCCAGCCTGCTGGACGACATCCCCTGACACCAAAGGCCACGTCTGTCCCCAGAGAGGCTGTGAGGGGCCCCAGCGGCGCCGGGTGAGCCGAGAGCCAGGCTGGGGAGCGCGCACAGGCTCGCCTCGTCCTCAGCTTGCCCGCATCCCTCACGGGCTGCCCGTGACCCACCCCGCAGGCCTGGGTGCAGGCACACGGCAAGCGCGCCTCTCCATACCTTCATCTCCTCCTCCATCTCCGACATCTTCCGCTCCAAGGCTCGCCTCTCCTGTTCAACACAACGCAACTGCTGAACATCTGACAGATTTGGAAAGGAGTCAAAACCCTGCCCCCCACCCCACCCCCGACTTATCCGGACCCCAAAGCCATGGGAATAAAACTTAAAACTTAGCTGCTTTCCAAATTAAACACAATCAGGGGAGATGGGAACCCATTATACGCCCAGGGTCAAGTCAAAGCTAGGGTTCATCGATAAATCTGAGCTTTCCCGACCCGAGAATGTCAACCCCCAGAAAGACACTCTGAGTGTGGTCGAGGGGGGGTCAGCAGTTGGCCCAGAGCTGCCCCACCTCAGTCAGGGCCAGCAGACTGTCTGCTCTTCTTAGGGCTGGAGTCCTAAGACCTCGACCTGGGGCAGAGGATCCTGCTGAAGCTCCCCCTCTGTTCAAAGGGACGGGAAGGGTCCAGAGGCCTGGACCACACGCCGTGGCGGGCGAGCCTGCGTGGTTCTGCTTTCCCAGGGCGACGCGGACAGCCCCCTGAGGACCCTCCCGCCCCGAGCTCTGAGGAGGCCAAAGCACCAGCGACCAAACTGTTATCCAGAGTCAGACAGAGAGAACGAGGCGTCCCCTGGTATGGGACGCGCAGGCTCCCGCCTCCTTCAGACGGTGTCCTACCCCCCATGCACACGCACCCGCTTCTCCATCTCCAGCACCGAAGACCGGTCGGCGGTCTTGTCTTGTTTCTGCTGGTGCAAACGGAAGGAACACATTGTTACTGGAGCGTCTCAGGGCCAGAGGGCCCGTCTAGTCCAGCCCCACCGGACATGTGGCCCAACCCACAGGTCCTGATATCACAGAGACGAAGTCGCCGCCCTTCAGAGTTCACAGAATCCCTGCCGGGAGTGGAGGCAGCAGCAGTGCTCCCAGAAGTGTAACACGGTCACAAGTGCAACGGCGTTACCACACACACACACACACACACATACCATATATACACACCACACACACACATTATATACACACAACACATACACATACAATACATATACACACACCACAAACACACACCCTTCACACACAACATATACACACAATACATATACACACCACATATACACACCACACATACACACACCCTTCACACACAACATATATATACACACAATACATATACACCATACACACACATTATATACACACAACACATACAATACATATCCACACACACACACCATATATCCACACCACACACACAATACATATCCACACCACATACACACCACACACACACACAATATATACACACAACACACACACATACAATAGATATACATACACCACAAACACACACCCTTCACACACTACACACACACATATATATACACACCACACACACACAATACATATACACACCACAAACACATATACACACCACACACACACAACACATACACACACAATACATACACACCCTTCACACACAACATATATACACACACAATACATATACACCACACACACAAAACATATATACACAACACATACACACAATACATACACAAACCCTTCACACACAACATATATACACACACAATACATATACACCACACACACAAAACATATATATACACAACACATACACACAATACATATACACACCACACATATACACATCACACATACGTAACACATACACACAATACATATACACACACAATACATATACACACACCACACACACCAGAAAGATGAGGGAAACCTTTCAAGGAATTTTTATAAATAATGTTCCTTAATGGACATGGTGCTTCCCACAGTTCCCCAGGCTCTGTCTAAATGGTTTAATATTTTCACCTGGTCATCAGATTTCCTACATAAAGAGAGGAGAGCTCAAACATCTTATTTGAGAAAGACTCTGCAGCTGTGCAAATACAGTTTGCCTGAATATTAATCCATCTGTCAGGTGAGATTTCCTTCTTCAAATAGCAAGAATTCCAAGTGCGGTGGATTAGTGTCTATGCTAGAAGAGTTCTCAGCTATGCAAAAGCTGAGTTATAGTGAAATCCATTCAGTATCCTCTGGGTATTCGGATTCTGAGTTTTCATGGGAACCAATGGACATTCCTCTCTGTCACTTGGCCCAAGAGTTTCAGCATCGTATTTAATTCTGACCCATTCTGTGAGCGCCAAGTGGCTGGAGAGGACCTAGTACAGGGAGCACAGGGCAAGCTTGATAGAAGGCAAAACATGTAGGGCCTCTGAATCATTCATTCTTAAGTGTGGAGCCATTAAAGTCTTTCCATCAGAGGGGTGATTTGAGCAAGTCTGTATTTCTGAAAATTTACTTTTGGCTCTAGCATGACGGATGGCAAGTCACATTATACTTATTTTCTATGTCAAATAATTAGTAATTTATATAGCTTCTCTTCTTTATTAATTTATCCTAGAGGTGGCAAATATACACTACAATTCCCCCTCTTCCTGAAGCCATGACACACATACACACTTCAAGGCCAACCATCTTCTCCCCCCTCACGGCCCCTCCCTCACCTCTTTCTGGAATCTCAGGCCCAGAGGAAATGAAAGTGCCTTTTCTCCTGTAAAAGCCTGAGCGCCAGGCACTCTTCTGAGCGACCCCTTCCCGCTCTGCTCCTTCTGTTTTGGAGACCGAGGCTGTGATTTTCAAGGAGGACGGGCTGCCAGAGCCTCTCAGGGGCCCATTCATGGGACCTGCCCTGCTTTGAACAGAACTTTTACTGTCTTATACACTGGGCTTCCAGTTAAGATTAGAACTTTATTCTGGATCATCTACTTTTTTTTTTTTTTTTTTTTTTTTTTTTTGCGGTACGCGGGCCTCTCACCGTCGTGGCCTCTCCCGTTGCGGAGCACAGGCTCCGGACGCGCAGGCTCAGCGGCCATGGCTCACGGGCCCAGCCGCTCCGCGGCACGTGGGATCTTCCCGGACCGGGGCACGAACCCGCGTCCCCTGCATCGGCAGGCGGACCCTCAACCACTGAACCGACAGGGAAGCCCTCATCTTCTACTTTTAATATAAATTTTGCAGAGGGGCTAAAAACATTTAGCCGCCACAGCTACAAAGTAGAAATCAGTTTCAGGGAACGACTCTTAAACAGGGCAGGGAAATGACCCCTGAGTCCCTTTTGGGCAGAATTTCTTACAATCAACAGACAGTTAATGATGACAGAGTGACTACTGTTTCCGTGCCTAGCACCAGGCACGGAAACATTTAATAAGTACAGAAATTACGCTGGTCTTACTGAGGAGGTTTCTTTTTCAAAAAATTAAGGACTAGCCAGAACTGGCAGTAAACTGGGATTTCTGGCTTCTGTCCTGGGCTCTCACCGTCTGCTCTGAAGGTCACAGCCGCGGCTCGTCTGCACCACAAGCCTCTCTTCCCTAAGCCTGAGCAGCATAGAAGGTGGGCCGATTTCACTACTTGCTTCACCTACACAAAGAGATCTGAACTAGTTCACTTCGACAAAGAACTAATTTTGTTTTGCTCTGTTTTAACCCTAACCCTCAGAGTTCGGGTGGACCTTTCACGGGAACACGCCGTGTGTGCACGTGGTAACTGTTACCACACGGATGTGTGGGGTCGACAGGCCTCCCCTCCACTGCCCTGCCCAACAGTCCAATTTTGGTAAAGAGCAGAGGCTTGGTCTGTAGCACCACCGTTTCTTCTGAATTCCAGTAACCTGTATTTGGCAAAACTCAGTATATTCCAACACACCCAGCAAAGCAGTTGGCTAGAAAGTCAATGCTCTTCCCCGGCGACTAAAAGGCTGAGTTTACTTTCAACGCCCTCTGTGCAATCAGTGTCCCCGGCTCGCGACTCCAAAGCCGAGACCCCAAAGCTCAAAGGATGCACTGTTGGGGCTTCTGCAGAGGAGGGAGCGGGGCGGGCGGGCCGTGGCTCCTCGCAGGACCAGCCCGTGCCGGTTCAGGACCGAGTTGGGCCCGGCCGCCACAACCAGGCGGGGCCCCTCCACGATGACGGGCAGCCCCCAGGACAGGCCCACTCTGCGCTGGCCGAGCCCTTCAGGAAAGCGCGGCCCCTCGAGCGCCAGCAGCCCTGCCTGCCCGGGGGTGTTGGGAGGGCACTGCCCCGAGCCCCACATGCTCACTGCCGTTGATCCCAGCGTTTTCGCCTCTGCTTTTGGATCCCACCCTGGGGCGGAACGGAGAGCCAGCTCTGCTCTTCAGCTCGGCTTCCCGGTAACAGTCCAAATTCTCATCCCCAGGCCTCCAGGCGGCTTCCTGCCGACCCAGCAATAAGCCAAGACAGGGCTCGCGCCAGCCTTCAGTGAGAGTCTATCTCCCTGGTGATGAGTGCACCACCCGCTATGTGTCACTAATTAAACCAGGCCGGGCAGCGAGAGGAAGAGCTTTATCTGGCTCCTTGTTCTGGCACAGGTGCTGCAGGACAGAACACAACGTCCCAACGAAAGCTTCGTCCTGGGTTTGCTGTGACCAAACCACGACCGACAAGGCAGGGGGCACACACTGCCCACGACCAAGCCCTGACGCTGGCCCACGCTCTCCGCTACGAAATGAGCAGATAACCCGTAAGAGTAATTACTAGCACTCGGGCGCCAGGAATGGTCCACTGGACCATCAATTTCCAATTTTAAGTTCAACGCGGTTTGAACCCCAAACCAAGTCTCTGAGGACGGCTGACCTGACTACCTCGCCCCCTCCCCCCTCCCCCTCCTCACCTGGGCCATCTTCTCAAGCTTGGATTTCACGTCTGCCAGCTCGAGCTGGGCCTCCTGAAGTTTTGTCTTCAGTTTCTGGTTTTCGGTAAGGGCGCTCTCGTAGAGCTGGGGGAGGGAGAAGAGGGAGTCAGGTCCCCACCCTGTGGGCGGAGCAGGGAGACAGAAGGGCCCAGGGACAGAGGATATTCAGCCAAGGGCTCTGGCTCTCCTGCTGCTGGAACCGTGAGGTCCTAGGTGCTGAACACAAATGATGCTCCACTGTCAACAGCGTTCATCCCCAGGAGGTAGGGGTGGGGAGGGGAAGTCCGTCCACTACCTCCAGCAGGGAGGGCATTCGCATGGCTTAAAGACGGGGTTCCCACACAAAAGGGGTTTCCTTTTGGAGCCGCCCTCCTGTGTATCTATCTTAGCCAAGTTCTGCTCAACAAAACAAACGTTTTCTTAACAAAAAAGTTTTTCCTGGCATCTCAAGCATTTGAAAGGGAAGGTTTTTGAGCCGGCCCCTGGAGCTGGGTTCTCTCCCTCAAGAACCAAAGGAAACGAACCATAAAGTGATGGAAACCCCCCAAACCAGATTGTTATTATTTACCATTGCCAAGAAGCATCTGGTTGATGTTCACCGGACCTCATTAAAAGCACGTGTTTGTTAAAAATATCAGAGTCCATCAAGTGATTCTCTGGGCCCAGGCAACCAGCATTACTCTTATTTCCCTTTCCACAATTCTTGACCCTTACTTTTTCCTACACCTCTAAATATCTGATTTAGGTGCGCTTTTACTGCACTGAAAGCGATACGTGAAGGGCTCTTCATTCAGCTGGTTGAGAGG
The DNA here is from genome assembly GCF_002837175.3 of Physeter macrocephalus. Lineage (NCBI taxonomy): Eukaryota > Metazoa > Chordata > Mammalia > Artiodactyla > Physeteridae > Physeter > Physeter macrocephalus. The sequence goes on from NC_041217.1 coordinate 297,396, forward strand.
GGGTAAACGTGCTGGCCGTCAGCACCTGTCGCTGGAGCGCCTTCCCTCCCGCCTCTCAGCGGGAAGAGGCAGGAGGGTCGACTGGAGGGGACCCCTGCGCGGGGACCCGGGAGCCCCCACCTTTCTGTAGCCCCTGCTGCTGTCCTCCCCCGCGCGGCTGCTCAGGGTGGCCAGGCGGGCCTCGCGGGCCTCCCGGCGGGCTCTGGCCGAAGCCCGCTCGCTGCTGGCGTCACTGCCTCCCAATTCCAACCTGTGGGAGACACGGTAAAGGTACAAGTGGCTTCCGAGAACGAAAAGGCGGAGGGAGGTGATGCTGAAGGGCAGGGGGCGCCTTCCCTAAGATGCGCTTGACCGCTGTGGCCAGAACAGGCCCGGGCCTCCCCGCCTGCCGAGCGCACTGCTCGGGGGAGGAGGCCAGCGCCCACCCGGGACGGAGCTGACGCGGGAGGTCGGCGCTGTGACAGCCATCGCAGAGCTTCTCCAATTAGCTTAGGGCCCAACAGCTTCCCTCAAGAGCACGCTTTTGAACGCAAAAGTTTCTGGGATCTCAGTGGCTCTTAGAAAATGGTTCCAATGAAGTGCCAATGAGCCAGAAACACATGGGCCTGGAGCTGCAAGCAGGGGTGGGTGAGGATGGCAACCTGGGCTCAGCAGGCCGGCTGGAACCCCAGAGGTGCCGGGGGCGCCACCCGGTGCCGGGGCAGCTCGCGTTCCACCCTCTCCTCTGGATGCCACACCTGTGACAGGACTTCATGTCTCGTAGCAACTGCACTTTTGGGGCGGACGGTGGCTTCGTTCCAGTACTGACTGGTCCGTGAGTGGAAGGGCCTCTCAGCTGACCTCCTGCTTAAGTGGACGGATGACTCTCACCCTGATCCTTCACACCGGTTCCTATTTTTCTGGGACTTTGCTCTTTCCAAGCTAAAAGGAGGCCCACGGAAGGGCCACGTGCAAACCCGCCCTCCAGGGCTCTACCCCTGAACCGGGACGGTGTGAAGAGTCCCAGCTGTGGAGCTTCCGCCTGCGTTCCTGTCCTGCAGGGGCCACGCGGGGGTGGGGGTGGGGGTGGACTAGGTACCAGAAGAGGCCGAGCAGGGGTGGGGGGCAAAGCTGCTGATGACCCCAAGGGCTGCCTTTTCCTCACAGAGATGCTCAGTCCTACAACATTTTCTACTACATTCTTTTCCTTCTTATAGTTAAAAAATCTTCTGTAAATAGAAATCTCTTTATTGACTTTCCTGACTGCAAAAGTACTACATGCATGTTGAACGGTTTAAGTATTGGAACTAAAGTGTCTAAAATAGAAAGTGAAAGTCACTCCACGGTCCTGCCCAGGGAACAATCTCTACCAACAGTTCAGTTCACATCCTTGCAGGATGTTCAACATGGATGTCAAAATAAATATTTCTGTAAATAAAACCAGAGAATACCTTCTGCAGTCTGACTCCCCCTCCTCTCCCCTACACCTACGCACTCACGACTGCAGGTATCTCACCATGTAAGTAAAAACACATTTGCCTCATTAAAAAAAAAATGACTGCGTAGCCTTCCACTGTATGGCTGTATGACAGTTTAATCCTCTATTGATAGACACATATTGTTTTAAATTTTTTAGCTACTATAAATAATGCTACAACGAGACTTGTCTGTAAATCTTAGTGTATTTGTTATTTTCTTAGGATAAAATCTTAGCAGTGGAACTGTTTGGTCAAAAGATAAACAATATTTTAAATGCAGATATATATGTTACCATACTGCCCTCTAGAGAGGTTTAAAACTTTTCAATCCAACAGGAGAAATATCTTGTTGTTAATTTTTTTTTTTTTTTTTTTTTTTTTTTTTTTTTTTGCGGTACGCGGGCCTCTCACTGCTGTGGCCTCTCCCATTGCGGAGCACAGGCTCCGGACGCGCAGGCCCAGCGGCCATGGCTCACAGGCCTAGCTGCTCCGCGGCATGTGGGATCTTCCCGGACCGGGGCACGAACCCGCGTCCCCTGCATCGGCAGGCGGACTCTCAACCACTGCGCCACCAGGGAAGCCCCTGTTGTTAATTTTAATGCTTTAAAATCATTATGGAGGTTCAATATCTTTGATTATTTATCTTAGTTTTTGAAGGGCCTATTCATAGCCTTTGTTAATCTTTGCCTCATTATATTGCAGGAGCATCCTACATATACTGGGGCTTTTAAAACTATCTAACATAGGTTGCAAAAAATGTTTTTCTCCACTTTACTTTTTGTCTCTTTCAATAGCAGAGATTTTAAAGTTTATGTAATTAGAATGATTCTTTCCCCAGTGAGTTGGAAAGTCATACATGACTTTTGGGGGCTGTCGACTGTGTTCTAGAATCTCACTGTTTTAATTGCTACAGTTTTATAGCATATTTTGAGGTCTGCAGGGAAATTTATTTTCACAAATGGCCATTACAATGTAACAGAGTTCACAAGAAATTAACTGTAGCAAAACGCCACTCTCCACCAATTTTGCAAAACGAATTTTCTGCTGGGTTAGTTGGAAGTTATATTTATCCTAAGCTGGTGCTTGGTGAGAGGGCAAGCACAGGAAGAATACATGCAAGTTTGTAAATTTTAAAATATATTAATAAGGTAGAACCAGCTCAATTATTAAACAAATTATGAAACTCATTTGCCCTATGGTATCCTGTAACTACATCTTCCCAATCTCCTCTTAAATGGGAGAGTCAAACTCTGGCTCCACATTCTCTATTATTTTTTAATTAATTAACTAATAAATTAATTTTTTTGGCTGCATTGGGTCTTTGTTGCTGAACGCGAGCTTTTCTCTAGTTGCAGCGAGCAGGGGCTACTCTTCGCTGCAGTGCATAGGCTTCTCATTGCAGTGGCTTCCCTTGCTGCGGAGCACGGGCTCTAGGCGCACAGGCTCAGTAGTCGTGGCTCACAGGCTCTAGAGCGCAGGCTCAGTAGTTGTGGCACGCGGGCTCTAGAGCACGGGCTCAGTAGCTGTGGCTCGCGGGCTCTAGGCGCGCAGGCTCAGTAGTTGTGGTGCACGGCTCTAGGCGTGCAGGCTCAGTAGTTGTGGCTCACAGGCTCTAGAACGCAGGCTCAGTAGTTGTGGCGCGCGGGCTCCAGAGCAAAGGCTCAGTAGCTGTGGCTCACGGGCTCTAGAGCGCAGGCTCAGTAGTTGTGGTGCAGGGGCTTAGCTGCTCCGTAGCATGTGGGATCTTCCCAGGCCAGGGCTTGAACCTGTCCCCTGCATTGGCAGGCGGATTCTTAACCACTGCACCTGCACCACGGAAGTCCCAGTCTCTATTATTTTATTTTATTCTTCAGAAAGATCAATTTTGTACCCTTAGGTACTAGGTGAAAAACTACAGAGGCTCATTCCCCAAACTCTGATATGCTTAACTTTCCAGCAATTGCAGAACAGGTCTTTGGTTCACTGGATAAACTATTCCTGGGCCCCATGTGGGTACAGGGCACTGTGTCAGGTTCCCTGACCAGCCGGTCAGGCCGGCCTCTCCTCTGCCCTGAGCCCTTCTGTACCTCCATCCCGCCCCTGAGACTGTCTGTCCAGCCATCTGTGCGCTACACAAAGGGGAGGACACTAACGTCTCCCTAGCCCTGGCTGGGGGGGCGCGCGTGGCGCTCGGGGAACCAGCACGGAGGTGGGATGCAGCGTGACTGGACAGAGGGGCCCGTGCGAGGCCCAAGGGAGCCGCTCGTGACTGTGGGGCTGTGGAAGCGAGACAGGAGGATGGAGAGAGGCTGTTAGACTAGGCCAAGCCGCGTGCAACCACACATGCGTCTACTCACGAGTGTGAGGCAGGCAAGGTCTTACCTAGAAAGTCGTTCATGCTGGAGAAAGAAGAGACAAACAAAAAAATCAGCATTAGCAAGGGACTGACATTTATCATTTCCGTTTACAAATGTACTCTCAAATCAGATGTCTCAGCTTCACGGCTGAAGACAGGGGTGCAGCCTCACAGTGTGAGAAAAGGCTCCTCGGCTAAGCGCCCACGCCTGTGCCCACAACTTGCGAGACTTGAGGCTTTGGGAGCACATCTCATTAAACCAGAGTCCAGCAACGCGTGAAATGATCACCCGCCCTGCCACCTACCAAGCCGTCCTGTGTCCCAAGACTGCCTGGGCCTGTGCGACAGGCTGCCTCTCTGGATCTCAGCGTCCATTCTACCCATCTCCCTCCACTCACACCCTCGGCCCTGCCCGTGTGCACACGGTATCCATGGCTGTGAAGGTCCAGGACGGTCCCCACTTCCTCCCAGGTCCCTAGTGAAGGGAGAGGAGAGCGGGGGAAAGGCCAACCCCCGTCCCTAGGATGGTGGTAAAAAAACGAAAAGAGTAACAAACTACTGAGATCTCAGAAGAAAGGAGTTTACAGATTTGACCTCTGAGCTCGGTTACCTATGGTCGCTGCAAACAACTACGATTATGCCGGTTTTACATTTATTTTTAATCACAGATGACCTTTACCCTCTATCTCCACTTTTTTATAAAAAGAACTGAGGCCAAAAAAAAAACCTCAATTGATATAAATGTATCTTTTTTTCCTCCTTTGAGGTGTTAAAGAATAACAAAATCCTCAAGGGCAGACAGAAGAAGGAAGATGAGAAACCAGGCCGATTACCTAAGCAGGAGCAGCGAACCGCTGCTCCTCTGGGCGTCGCCTGGGGACACCGCTCTGTTGAAGGTCACACCACGTGACGGCCCCACATACCGCGCCCTGAAGCCGTCCGGGGGGCAGAGCACCAGCACTGCTGGCCGGAGGGACTGACCAGGCCACCTCGCTGCAAGGTGGCTTTTCCCTGTGGACTTCTGTCTTGAACCCGGGGCTTCCATTCATCAATTCCCTCGTGGGCTTTTCCAAAACGTCCTCAGCCTAACCTCAGTCTGGAAGGTTCTCTCTCCACAGGCCTAGAGCTGCGCCTTCTTCTACGAATTGTAATAAGTCCCCCAGGTGACCCATCATGCGGCCCAGGTTAAGCACCACTAACCATGGGCTTTTTAACGTGAAGACGCGTCCCATCTGAGGCGGAGGCACCGGTAAGAGACCGTGCGCTGTGTCTGTAACGTTCTCCCACGCTGGAATCGGGCACCCTAAAACGTGTGAGTCTGGGATTCAGGAATTCTCCTGTCTCACATTTATAATATCCCATACCATCGATCACTGCTTTTACCAACATTAACTAAGGGTTGTTTTTCTCTGACTTGAAGACTTTTGTCAAAAAAGAAACTAAATTTTAGCCACGTCTCAAGAAGTACTTAATATATAAAAACGCTTCCCGTGTGCTCAGTGGCGCTGGGGTTCCCCGCGTGGCCATGCCCACCGGCCGGCTCAGTGCGGAGAGCTGGCCTTGGTGGTGCCTGGGGGGCGCGGGGGGCACGCACAGCCCAGGGCGACTGCCCAGGGGGACACATCCCAGACCCGTGAGTAACTGAGGCCGAACTCCGGCCCAGGCAACGGCAGGGGCCCTACCGAAGTGAAGGCCCGCTGAGAGCAGGGCCCGTAGGGGAGGCCCCGAGGAGGGGCAGCAGAGAAGCCGTGCGCGAGCAGCGCCGACGGCCCGTCTGAGCAGCGCAGGGCAGACGGGGAGCAGGGGCGACAGAGAACAGCGCGGAGGCCGGGGCCACTTCCCGACAGAAACGGACGGGAAGATGATGCTCGGGAAACGCGCGCGCGCGCGCGCACACACACGTCCAAGGTCTCCCCGCACCCCCTCCCGGTGACGCCCTCAGGGCCTGCGCGGCTCACCAAACACCCAGCCAACAGCTCAGGCTTCGGGAGGGCTGGGCCTGGGAACCAGCCTCTGTGCTGGCGTCCAGACCCGTGACGCCGCAACGCCCTGCCCGCTCCGCCTCACTTCGCAGCTGCAAACGCCCCACACTGGCGGCCGCCGGTCAGAGCAGCACGCTAACTCAGGGCCTGGGAGACCGGGGCAGGGCGGGGCTGGGACTGAGCTCACAGGCGCCGGCCCGCCCTCTCTCCGCGGCTTCGGGGCAGAGCGGCCTTTCTCACGCTCCATCGCCCCCATGGGAGAGCCTCTGTGAGCCTCCCACGCCCTCCCCCAGGCACAGAGAACGAGCCCTTTACAACCTCGCCAGCTTGCCCCACGCCTCGGTCGTCCTCTCCCACAGAAACCCAAGCACACCCGTGCCCAGCGCGCAGACGGGGGCCTGACCACGTGACCGGCAGACGCGTCTGTTCACCGACTCGGTGGTGCCCAAGCTGTGGGCTCTCACTTGAGGGTGCTGCAACATCCTCTCTGTAAGAACGTGATCGGTGGGGTGAGATTTTACTACATCTCCAGCTTTCAGTCCGCTGTGCCGACGCTGGCAGTTGCCTCTCTAAGTGAAGAGAGTTCTTCCTTTCATTAAGGCAGGGAAATTTGGCTTCTCCCAGGCCTCAGTCTGAGCCATTCTGTCGTATCAAAGCATACTACTCATCTCCACTGACCGACCCCTATCAGAGCACCGGGTAACTACCCTTGCCCACTTGGGGTGGCCTGGAAGTACCGCGGAGCCATCGCACCAGCGGAAGTTCTCAGACGCAGGGCAGCGTCGCATGCGGTGACACGGAGTGGCCTCCACTGAGGAAGCTGATGCAAGACACAAGCAGGCAAAAACTTAAAGACGCAGAAAATAGGTTAGCACTGCCACGCAGCAATCAGAAAAAGCCCACGGGGTCCTGGCAGTCGCAGGCAAGCCCCCCCGGAGGCCAGCCCGGAGGGCGGTGTGTCCTACGGGGGCTGCCCATTTCTACCTGCCGGGGGAACTGAAAGCAAAGAGCACATTCTGTCGTTTGTTGTACTTTTCAGGCATGTAAGATGCGTGTTATCAAGCTCTTTGGGATGCACTCTCATCAGGTGCGGTGACGAGCAGACTGTCACCTGATCCAGGTGTCAGAGGAAACGGGCCTCGCCCCGAGCCCACCCCCCATCCTTCTCGTACTCCCACCCCTGCCCGCCCCCCCAACTCCTGGAGCCCCCTGGAACCCGCGGGCTTTTTATCATTGCCTGCAAGGACTCGCCTCAGCCACGTCCCGAGAAGGTGACCTAACTCCTTAGAGAAGAGTGAGAGTCTCAGAAAACAAGCTTTGGGGCCATCGAGGTAGCACGGTTGCCATAAAGCAAACAATATCATCTCAGAGAAGGAAGACACCTGGGATTTCTGGGGGAGACGGTGTTCTCACCGTAACAGAAATTAGCCTGAGAAGACAGTTCTTAGAGGCCAGAGGGCAAGTGGGTTAAAAGTGTACGGGACCTGGGACTCAATCCCCAGCTTCTGATAAAATGGATTTGGTATTTAGATCATACTTCCAGAAACTATTGTTTTGCTTGATTTCTTGATATCCTAGATAATCTGGTGTTTGACGAACAAACACTGGTTAGATTTAGGGAGAGAAAGTTGGGTTTCCTGGGTAAAAGGAGCAGAGTGGCTGAACTGGTGGAGACTTAACTTCCATCTTCCCTCTTCCTCCTCCTGTCACTCAAACTGAGCGCAGTTCACCATCACCCGGACACTGTGTCTCAGTCTAAAGAGCTGACTCCGTCCGGGCAGGGAAAGCACGGAGTGGGTCTGGAGAGCAGGGGGCGGGGCGGGGCGGGCCTGCCTACGTGGTCTCGCCGGGGCGGGGGGCAGTGAAGGACGGTGTCAGAGGCCGGGGGAGGGCATCGAAGACCCTCCAGAGCAGAGCCTGAGAGTCGGCCCCGTGAGCAGCGACTGAGGAGAAGCCCCGGAACACGGGGCCTGGGGCCCCAGCCAATCTGCGCCCTTCGGAGGCCAGGAGCGGGGGTTCCCCTCGCCTGTGTTCTGGGAACAGCCCATCTCTCCCCGCAAGCTCCCCCGTGGACACGGAGCAGCGCTCTCACTCCACTCTCGAGCCGGGTCTGAACGGCTCATCTGCCCATGGTGACACCATTTACTTTAGGAGAGGCCCAAGCCTTCTACGCAGCCTACAGGTTAAGACCAACGTCCCGTGGCACGTGCCCCAGTGAGGACGTCTCAGGAGGAACTTCTGCTTGAAGACTGCTGCTCTGCTGCCACTGAAAACAAACGCCTGACGGCCACTGAGGCCGGGCTCTCCGGTGTGTCTGAGCTAGAGGCAAACGGCTCAGAGAAGGAGTTGCTTTCACAGCTTTTATGGCCCAGCTGGGGGCCACAGACATTGTGAATGGGGCCTGCAGCAGCAGAGACTTTAGAAACCAAAGCAAACGAGAAAACAGAAAGTAAAAAGAAAGATGAGCCAGACGCACCATAATTTAAAAAATGCTCCAAAACCAAGAAGCAGGCTCCTTCCTTTCATGCCTCCTGAATTCCCCCATAACCATCTCATTGGTCGGGGCCTGTTTCTAATGAAAGAACAGAGCGAAGAGCACCACGAGTGCAGACGGAAACCCTGGAAGGGGCGGGAACGGGGCGGGAACGGGGCTGGTTTTCATTTGTGAAATGCCCAGAGTTCTCAGAACACCAGAGGCGGGCTAGGAAACCCCCCACGGAAGCTGTTAACGTGACGTTATCGGGAGTTCAGGAAGGCAGATAATTAAAACCAAACTCTTCTGACCAAGCTTAAAGTCAAATCTTAGCTCTGGAAGCTGGGCCCAAGGGAAAGGAACGAACCGCGTCACGCGTCCACACCAAGACCAACGTGGGCCTGACCCTGCAGCGATGGGAAAGCCTCCCGGTAAACCTCCTACTTCACTTCCGTGTTCCCTGGAGAGGCCCGGGCAGGGGCCGTCGGCGCTGCCCCGGGGTGCCCGAGCCCTGAGGAGCGCGGGTGTCGCTGCAGCGAGGACCCGCCGCAGACCTGGCCCCGACCTGGCCGCTCCCTGAGCTCCGGAGACAATCACGCTCCGACGTTCTGAGTTTGAGAGCCCTTCCCTATACTCGTCTCAGACAGACTCGGGCTTCCTAAGCCTTCTGCCTGCGGGGAAGGGCGGCCTCATAACCCGAATGGTCGGGGCTCTTGGGAAACTTGGAAGGGCAGCCTAGCAGGCTCCAGCTCCGAAAAGGATCTTTCTGAGTCTGTATTGTTCCAGTAATATATCTGGGGGCCCTGAACAATCTGGAGATGCAGGTGGGGGCCGGGCCGGGCCGGGGCGGGGGTAAAAACTTTCACGATTTACGCAGAGATGCGACAGTAGGGGACAGCGATGCTGAGGCCTGCGTGAGGTGCTTTCCCCTGTATCTAAAAAATGAGTATTCCCTTAATATCATCACACGTCCAAGTATATTCATTTTCTCTTGCTGCTGCCCCACCATCGGCTTGGCCGCGCCCTGCCAGGCTCTCACGGGCAGAACCGGGTGTCTGCTGGCTGGGCTCTCACCTGGAGGCTCGGGGGAGAACCCCTGCCTGTGGCCGCCGGGGCTGCCCCCGATCCTGGAGGCCCCCGTGTCCATCCCCCCTTCACGCAGTGACATGGGGGCTCCTTTCCACACTCCTCTGCCATCAGCCAAGAAAGCTCTCTGCGTGCAGGGCTGGTGACTGGATCAGGCCCACGTCTCATAAGGTCGGTGATGCCCGTAACACGGTCGAGGGAGGACCACCTCATCACATACGCGGGCCCTGGAGCCCAGGCCAGGACATCTCAACGAGCCATCTTAGAAAGTCCCACTTTAAAAAGACATGGTCTAGTTTACCTGTAACATCCTCAGAGTAAGAAATACCCACGGTACACGGCCAGTCAGCTGCAGGTGGGTGATTACAGACATTCTGAATCAGAATAAGGCTGAAAGCACGACTGATGCTGGCGAACTGTGCATCCACCCAGCAGCTGTGTGTGCCGGACGGTACTCCCGAGCCGGATGCTAACAGCATTAAAAGTATTAAGTTACATCTAACTTCATCTTAGTTTACTCCTTGATGTGTCTCTACCAAGTACTTAATACATATGGGAAAAAAAAAAAACAGGAAAGTCAAGAAATACAGTACTTATAATCCCATTTACACTGTAAACATTTCTGAAAAACCTCACTGCCAGATTGTGGCGACCCCACCAATTTCATACTGCACGTAGCAACAAGATGACTGAATGTTACTGCACATGTTCTGGTCCATCTCATTACATTTCAAATGGTAGAAAGAGACCCATCTTTTGCTATAGCTATAGATCACGCTGCCCAAACATTACTGGAATTCTACAGCTCTTATTTTCTATGCAGGCCTGTACCTTTTCTTTATGGGTATTCCCAGCTTCTGAAGAATTTCTAGATTTTTGGGGGAACTCACAAAATGTACTTATTGTAGAAGGCGATATCTGAACGTACTAAAGTTTCCCTGAAATATCCAAGGCAAGCCCTTTGTGCTTACAGGTCATCTGTAAACCCCTATGATCCGTAAACACACTTACAGACTGCGGCGTCTTCTCCGGGCAGCTTTCACACGCCAGGTGACGGTGACCAAGGACAACAGCTGCTCTAACGCGTGTGGCTCTAGCCAAGGGTCACGCCACTCACATTTAACACGCACCGTCACTCAGTCTCAGGTCTGCGCTGGCACGTGCGGTGCACGCAGTTGCAGGAGCCCCTAACATCGCGCAGACAATTCCAAGTGCGGCCTGAGCACGGCCCCCGGGGCCGTGAGGCTCTGCAGGGTAGTGGGTCCCGCCACCCGGTTAGGGCCATCATCATGCCTCCTCAGCATTAAGCTTTCCAGGCCCACAGCCTGGGAAGAGGTGGATTTTTTACCTGGGAAACATCACTGTCCAGCAGCCTATTTGGGTAGCAGTTATTTTAATTTTATTCAGACTAGGCTGTGAATCAAAACCCTTGCCGAGGGGTTAGTGAGGCTCTCCAGACCTCACCTCTTAAGAGGAAACAGATACTCGGGACCTAAGTAGCCTAAGGAAAAACTTTTTCGGCTAAGTCGGTTCCACAAAAGGTTAGGGACTTCCTTTGTTCTTAGCTTTCTCTCTCTGTTCCCACAGAAACCAAAATATTAACTCACATATTTTAGAGCTGTCGACACACTAGCAAACTGCCACAAGCAGGGATCTGAAGAGCCTCGAGAACACCTGTGGCTATTAGCCCTCAAGCCCTCACTACAGAAACAGGATTTCACAGTGCACGGCCGACTCCCTCCAGGGGGCCGCACAGGCCAGGAGTAGAGAGCAGACCAGGGTCGGGCAGTGCATCCTTTCCCTGTGAGTGAGGGGGCCTCAGACAGTGTCCTCTGGGCTCAGATCCCTGCTCTGGTGGGGGAAAGTTGAGAACACCCACAAAACAATGACAGTCATCACCTGAGTGCAGTCAGACGCTAGGCTGTCTGGTACACACAGCAGATAAAAAGGGTTGCCAGCAAAGGAAGACCGACGCTGTCTGGAGGTTTCTGGTAAGGCTTCGTAGAAGGACGACCCTATGAAAAGCATCAGCCTGGAGTTAGAAACAGGGTGGTCGTGAAGCATGACGCTGTTCTGCAGGACCTGTCCTGTGAGAAATCGGGCACTAGCTGGGACCTCGACAGTAGCCCCAGTGCTACCGGCAGCTCTGAAAGGTACAGAACTGAAGCTTTCTTTGACTCTGCCACTAAATTTGACCTTTTATACCCCCTATGGACCTCGAGTCTTCAGATGCACAAGGTTCTTTGGATTTGAGGGGCTAAACTGTACTCCCAGAGCAAAACTGGTGTTTTACCGTATAGGCCTTAGGGAGAGGAGACGTGTGCGCACAGGGTGTTTGATTTTTGGCAGGTGAAAGATCCCTTAGATAAGAGAAACCTCAGAAATTCAGGCTCTTCTAATTCAGAACTTGTTATAATGTAACAGGTCCTGAATTGAAGCATACCTTTGTACCAGCTGCTTAAAAATTATTTTATAAATAAATTAATAGCGTAAAAAGATAAATGACCTTACCTAATGGATCTGTTTTTGAGCACTTATAAAAATGGCTTTAGAGAACTATTTACTAATACACTCGCTAAAAATGATTTTAGGTGACAACCTTCAAGGGTAGAGCAGATCTTTTCTCCTAAGCAACAGTTCTAATGTAGATACTTAGAAGTAACAAAACTATACCTACTTTTAAATGTTGCAAAATTCTGACTTTATCTAAATTGATTTGTCTCTTTCTAAATTATTCTGTGAACTTTTTCCTTCTTTACAACAGGTTTATTATCGCCATCTCTCTTTTCAAAACAGATTGAATGGTCAGGGGTGTCAGCAATAACTCAGGAGCTATTTCACGGAGACGCAGCGGTTCCCCGGACCGCTACACGGTTTAGCGCTGCCGGCTCCGGCATCTGCTGGCGCATGGGCTCAGACAACTACTACCTTCCCTCGGCCTCGGCGTCCTCACGGGTAAAGGCGGGGGAACGGTACCTGGTGCGTAAGGTTATCAGCAGGATGAAGCGAGAGTCGCGTGCCTGGCGCAGCACCCGGCACAGGAGACGCTCTATAAATACCAGTTTCCACAGCCCACTCCTCTCTGCCGGGGCCTGCTGGCTGCCGGAGGAATAAGCTCAAGCAAACTCTTCCGCTCAAGTCCAGGGTTTTGATTGTTTGTAGATTTTGATCATCCAGGCTAATTCCTACTTACCCTTTCTAACCCACAGGCATTTAAGGTCATTCTTTTACTGTCTGCACAGTGACACTCTCTCCCAGATAACCAACCACGGGAGGTCGATCTTGGAAGCCCACAGGAGCTGTGACGCTCCGACACGAAGACGCTGCTTTCACAAGGAAGCAGGCGGAGGTCAAAGTCTAGCCACGCTCCCATGTCTTTCCCCGTCAGCTCACCGGGAGGACTCCTGCACTGTGACCCAAGAGGGAGGCTGGGCTTTGGGCTGGGGTGAGGACCAGGCCCAGGTGTGGGCGGCTGCCACCCACCGAGCGACACACAGCCAGGACCAGGAGCGGAAGGGGCAAAAGGCAGCCGGAAGCCAGCTCGAGCCGCTCCCCTCCATCTCCTGATTCTAATCGCCAGCTCCCCCACATATTACGAGGCTGAGGAAAAGGGAGAAGCAATGCTGCATAATCTGGGAACTGCTCACGTGGGAAACGCTCTCCCCGGTGGCCCCACTGGCTGTGCTGAAAACGAGAACCCCAACCTCTTGACCCGACTGACCTTCCATTTCTGGATTCTTTGGGGCTGGAGCTCATCTCTGGAACATCAAGTTGACCACAATACCTGCAGACGTACAGACAAGACTCAAGGCCTTCTGTCTTCCCTCGTGTGACCCCGTGGTGACTGGAGAGGATAAGGCCATGCACGGGAAGAGCCTTCTAACCTCTTGCTGTTACTCCCCAAGGCTTTACTCTCAGCTCGTTCCTTACGTGACATCTACTCCTTGGTTGGAATCATAAATATCCGTATTTCCAGCCCATCATTTCCTTCCGAGCTTCGGACCAGCTACTTTCTGGTGTCAGTGCCGAACCTCCCGAAGTCCCTCTAACTCGGCACATCCCAGCGTGAGGCGCCTCCACACTCGGCCCCCGCTGCTTCCTGCCCTGCCCGCCGAGCCGCGTCCTGCCGGTTTCTACCGAGTGGCCCCGATCAGAGGCCTGAGAGTCGCCCTGGCCCCTGCCCGCTCACGGGCTCACCCCGCCCCAGTCCACTTCTAAACGGCCGGACGGTCCTCCGACCACCAGACAGCGCCTCCGTCCGGGCCCTCACTTCTCAGCGGAGGACCGACCTTACCCCCGTGCCCGCCGACAGTCCAGCCTTCAGCTGCCGGAGCCATTTCTCTAACAAGCAAACAGCTCCGATCACAGCACCTTGACCTCAACCTCTCAGTCCTTCACCCACAGGCCAGCCCTCCAAATCCTCGGAACGACAAGCCAAGCCCAACACGAACCGGCCCCTGTGCGTCTCCAGCTGAACTTCCGATTACACTCCTCGTTCACCCTCCAAATTACACCTTCGGTCCCAGCCACACCGACCTGCAGCTCTCAGAGTAGTACTCTACTTCCTCTCGTCTTTTTTCCACCTCAGTAACGCACTGCTTATTCTTACTGTCCGTTCAACAGCCTAATGGCATCTCCCGCTTGACTGGTCTCCGAAAACAAAGCACCTGGGCCCACATACCTTTATTAGAAGATTCACTTCCCTTTGTTATAATCCTGGAGTTCCCTTCTCATCTCCCCAGTTAGACTGCTGGCTCCCTGAGGGCAGGGACTGTGTCTTTTGTCTCTCAATTCCAGATCTAGTACAGGCCTACTTAGATAGCAGATGCTCATGGATCGTTAATCGTGGGAGGATTCAGAACAGGGTGGGTGGCCTTGGTGTTCGTTTGCCATGGAACCAGCCTCTGGTGAACAAGCCTCTCCTCCGTGGCTGACCCAGCCCGGCGTCTACCTAGGATTCATGGAACTGTTCCCTGTGGGGAACCGCTTTCATTCCTACAGGTTCTACTACATTGCTTAGGAAGACTCCTTGCGAAAGAGTTACTGCTTACTGACTCTTCTTGAGTGGAATTAAAAAAACCCAACCCAACACAACCCAACCCAACGCAACCCAACCCAACCCAACCCAACCCAACCCAACCCAATACACTAGTGGTTTTAATTAGAGAGAAAAAAAAAATGGTTAACAGCTTGCACCCTTAGTTAGTATTATTCACCCAGACAAATGCTTCTCACCCTCTTTCAACGGATTATAAAGGAGTAAAAAATGGATTCCAGATTGGAAATGCGAGAGCAGGATGAGAGGAACAAAGGATAAAGGAACAGCCTAAAAGCTGTTCGGTGCTGGCCACAGGAGAGAGCACAAAGGAGGGAAAGACGCGGACTCCACACCAGCGCCTGGAAGGGAAGAGCACCTCGTGGGTGAGCTCTTGAGAGCAGCGATCCTCTGTCCCCTGACTTTCTACCAAATGTACCCTCATTAGTTTGTAGAGCTGGTTATAAAACAAAACAAGCTGGTAAATTTTCCCCTTTATTTACATTAACAGCGGGGGTGAAAAATATTATGTAAAATCTGTATTTTCTCTTGAGATGTAAGTCCTAAAGGAATAACAAACCAGGTTACATGGGAAAAATGCTACTGATCTTGGTTTATAGATGCAGGCCAAATCCTGTTATCATAAATGCCAAACAATTCAAAGAAAATCTGTCCATTTAAAAGATTCCCAGGGTTCAGCTGATGTCCCACTTACTTCAAAACTATGCAGTACAACAAATATCAACTAAGCACTACAAGTTGGACATTCTCAAGTAGTCTGTTATCTTTCGATATGCCCTGTATTGAAGAATATTTTGTTAAATTAGCAAATAATAATTTGAGAATACTGACCAGTGATTACCTGGCTCTTGCTTTCAAGATGATTTTAAAATGCTAAACCATCTAAACTGACTAGTTTTTAAGTTAACAGAATTTATAAACTTGAGACCCAATAATATTCACAGTGATTAAGGAGCAAGAAAGAGCTAGAGGTGTCTAATATGTTTGTCGTTCAGAATTATTATCTTTTTTATGTTGGAAAATTACATCAAAAGGAAGCTTTTACACAAACGTGTGAGCCTGGCACCTCGTGGAGTGGCTCACAGTGTGAGGAGAGGCTGAGCCTTCAAAGCTTCACCAGTAAATACCGGCATGGCGCCCACCAGTCACGAGGCCGACTCTGCGAGCTGTCCCGCTTTCCCTGAGCGAGAAATCAGAGACGAGCAGGTCTGTCACTCAGGGAGCACCCCCTCCCCCCCACCCCCCAATTTTTAGAGACAAAGAGACGTTGGACTAGTGTGAACCTAGTGTGAAAATCAAAAGAATTGTTTAAAAAAAGTATTTCACTCTCAGGGTCAGCAGAGACCAGAACAGCTTTAGTGGGTTATGAGGGGTGGGTGGTGGACGTCTTCCTTACAGAGGGAGGGGTGGATTTAAAAACGATGTTTAATAGTATAATCTTGCGTTCAGAGAATGACAAATGTTTTTTTATTTTTAAACTAGAAACTAGAGAAAGTAAACAAAATCCTTGGCTGGTGAGGACACATACCGTCTTTCTCATGTAAGTGATTATTTCATTAGGGAGGATATGAGTTGCACAATCTCTAGGCAAACATTAGGTTATCACATTATTTAAAAGGGGTCACGGTTTTACCAAGTACAGAAACACTGGATTACATAATATTAAAAGTACTGGATGCTGCCGGGAGTTTAAAGGCAGATGAGACAGTTTCGGTTTTCCAATTACTGAAAAATCATGCTACCACTTGTTTTCTCAAGTTAGAACTAACCCGGGGAGCTGCAGTTTACCGGCTGCCCTCTCTGCATCCTGACCATCTCCGAGCAAGGTGTCCGACAGCCATTACTGTCAAATGCCCTTTGAGGACGTTTTCCTTACATGGAAGCATTCACTGCTCAGCCCTTTGGACAACACTGTTTCCCCTGGCGTGTGCCTCGACCCTCCGAATTACGGAACGGGCTCCGGCAGCTACAGCTCCTGAGCCGTGCGCGACCTCTGACGGGACCGGCGCCAGCAGGAGCCCCCGGGCTCCGTGAGGACGGACAGAGCCGTTCCCAGCAGACGCGCCCCAGCACCTACCTGTGCTGCGAGAGGCCCAGGCGTTTCCGACCCTAAGGGGGCTCCCTGTCTGCAGACACAGCCCCCCCACTTCAGCTTCCTGCGTCCCCACCGCGTCCAGAGCTGCCCAAGCTCTTAACTGTCCGCGTTGACCTTGCCGTGTCCTCAACCTTCCGATATATCTGATGTGTGCTCCGGTGCCGCTGACGAGGAGGGCCGGACCGGATTCCGCTCTCGCTGGTGAGGATGCTACGGAAGGGACCGCTCCTCTGCGTCCCTCCGCGTCCTCCCCTGCGACGCGGGGACGGCGACACCCGCCTTGTAGGTGCCCGAGGATTACTCGAGGCAGTGAGAGTCTCCGGCCTGGAACGTGTCAGGTGCTTTGGAAAGAATGCTTGTGTTTATATTGGCCCGAGATGCTCAGAAGTCTGCCCCGGCCTGTCCTGCAGCGGCATCTGTATCACACGGCGCAGGAATAACCCCGCATCTGTCCTGAAGCAGCATCAGGAGGCAGGTAAGACACCGCCACCACCCGACGCCCAGACCAGCTCTCAGAGAGCGCGCGAGCCCGCCAGCACGCGAGACGAGACGAGACCGGACTCCTAGGAGGTACATCTCGGTTTTCTAACCCGTTCCAGGGGTCAGCAGCCCCTGAATTAGTCCGTGTGTCTGCCACTCTCTCCAACACTACCGCGGAGTGGCAGCGGTCTCTGCAGCACGGGCCCAGGCTGTCCGGACTCCGGGAGCCACAGACGGAGCTGAGGTGACGGCGGGAACCCGCGGACACGGGCACTGAGCCTGGGAAGCGGCTCGTCACGCAAGCCACCGCATTTCAGCTCCTATCATCCAAATCCTCAAGCTCTCTCCCACTGCGGCCTCTGTCTGAAGAGTCGGGGTGGGGGACGGTGGCGCGAGGACTGGGGCGAGGAAGCAGCGCCCCTCCAGGGAGGACACGGGTTCACCCAGGAAGGGAAAAGGGGGCATCCCGGCTCCAGGAGCCAGGGCTACGGGGCTCAGCGAGGCTGACAAGGGCTCCTCACACCACGGGGCACCCCCGGCGCCGCCGAGAGGGAAGGGGAGCAGGGCACGCTCCGTCCTGGGGACCCAGCCTGGCAGCTGTGCGCGCGGCGGGGGCGCGCACCCCCGGAGAGAGCAGCCCAGGCCACGTGCAAAGCGGCTGCCACGCCCACGACGGCGATACGCCCACGGGAGAGACCCCGGGGTCATTTACACTGGGAGACAGACGCTGAACGTGGTGTCAAGCCACTCACAAGAGCCCAGGACTTCTTCAGGCTTCCTCTCCAAATAAGGAAGCTGTGACCATCCTGCTCCCCAGCACAGAGGCTCTCGCTCCCTGAGGAGGGGCTGCCACCTCACCCCGCGCCCAGCAGGGCCCCCGGCAGCACGGCTGGCTTCTGCCGGCCTCCCACGGGAGACACCTGAATCCACGTGCAATCCACGTCCACAGAAACACTCACCAGAGAGACCGGACCTGCCTGGGGCGTTGCAAACACCCCCAGAGCTGGCTGTCTACAGCCGGGAGGTGCTTCTTTGGCTGTTTAAGCGCAAAGTTTCCTGACGGTCAAGGAGGAGTAGGGTCCCAGTGTCCAGAACGCCTGCCCGTCCTGTTCTCTCTTTATCACTCACAGACACACAGGATCGCAAAGACGCCCCCGCGTGTACACGCCTGCACAAATGCACGGGCAGCACCTGCACACGCAGCACCTACACGTGCCTGAGGTCACTGAGCGTGCTTCCGCAGCCACTGGGAGCTGCTTCTCCCAAAACACCGTACTGACCCATAAAACACAGGAAAGGGACTAAACGCACCGCGTGAATCAGAGAAAGCCCGTAAGACCCGGTAAGGAGGCCCCTACGCTCTCCCTGTCGAGCATTTCACAACTGACGCTGAAAGACAGAAGCTGTGTCAGGCATTCAAGCCCGCTGTCACCTACGATGCCGTCAAGAACCAGGAACAGGAACCTCCTGCAGAACAGCTCCCGGCGGGGCCTCCGTCTCCCTGGCCGGCTGGCTCCACACGTCCTGACCGAGCCCCAGGGCCCGGCCTCGCAGCCCGCCCCCAACAGACCGCGGGCGGAAGGAGGGCCGCTTACTCGGAGCGTCCTGGCCGTCGGGGAGGGCGAGCCCGGGGGCGAGTCCGACTGAGCCGTCCTGCTCCGAGCGAGGTCCTTGCCTCGGCCGTGCAGGGAGGACATGGCCCCTCGGGGGCAGAGCCGGCGGGGCACCCCCAGATCTCGCCTTTGAGCTGAACCGAATCAAGGGCAGAAGCCACCCAGTCAGTGAGTCCACAGTCACACGGGGGCCGAGGCGTGTCTCCGTCCGGCTCCAGCACAGGCGCTGGGCTGGGCCCCGCCGCCGACCCAGCCCCGCAGAACCTGGGTCCGGGTTCCGGGACAGCAGGTCACGCCCCGGAGGAGACGACCTCAGATCCCCCGGAGGACGAGCCTGCGAACAGCTCCTGTCGCTTCATCCGGAGGGAAGACGCGCAAACCCTCTGGACACCATGCTGCCTCCCCGGAGCCGGGCTCCAGGGCTGAACGGGGTCTGGAAGTGCCCCTGTGATCAACCGCCGTGATAAATGCAGCGTAAACAGCTTAAAAACAAAAACCAAAGAACAACACACAAATAAGGTACTAAGAGTTTAGGAGAAGGAAGCAGTCTCAGGAAGCCAGAGGAGGCTGCTTTCACATATAAACACGCAGCCCCACACGCTCCCGCCCTCCGACTCTGACATTCCAAATCCTATTCGCTCAGCGAGGAATGCTGGACACGGGCCAAGGGCAAAGATGCACTTTCCACTCAGAATTCGGGTTGCCACTTGCAGGAGGAGAGGAAAGCCCGCCGGCCTCTGGGAACTCAGGGGGGCCCCCTGGGGGCTCAGGGACAAAGCCAACACCCCGGGCACCCACCCCCTCGGCCGGCTTCTCAGACGCTTCTCCACGTGGGAGAGCGGGGACTTTTCCACGTCTGGGTCCCTAAGTAACAAAGCCCAGACAGACACATCAGTCAAAGCACCTTCAGCCCTTTTATGTCCAAGTTTAACGACACGTCATTCCTGCCTCCCCATGAGGAAGCCGCAAGTTGAAACTCCGGCCACGGCAGAGGAAGCTCTCCGTACACAAGAGACCTGGACGGCAGAGCCTCTGAGTACAGTGCTTAGCAGAGTTTTACAAAATGCCATAATCGGGAGGACTGAGATGGGGCGGGGGGCCAGGCGAGGGGAGAGAGAGGAGGGTCAGAAATAAGGAGAGAACAGAGACAGGGGAACTGACTGCACGACCGCAGAGAACGTCAAGAGTTAAAAAGAAAGGAATTTATTTGCTTGGTGTCGAAGGATTTTGGATTTGGCCTTGAAACATCTCAAGTTTAATCTTTTGCACTCTGTGTCATCACTACCCTATCCAACACTTCTAGGCCAAATGCTTTCTAAGCAGATGGGTTTATCCCCAGAGTAACAACTCACTTCTCTCTGGGATCTTGGAAACGCTATCCTGCCCTCCTTTCCCCACATGAAATTGATACTTTCGCCTTCATGTCTTCCCAGCAAGCCACTCTTTTCCCTCCAACTGTCTTGATATCTTCTTTATTCTTATGACCAATGTGTGAAACCGAATCGAGGGAAATGGGGTTGGTCTGAAGAAAACAGGTTGAAAAGTTTATGAAGGGGTCCTGATTCACTTCTAACCTGAAAAACTCCTTAGGAGGCCTGATGAATTCTACCACAAACCACAACTGTACCGCGTCTAAAAGGCCCGTTATCCTGGGGGTGCAGATCTACGAATCTTATGTTCTAAGTCCTCCTTATGGGGCACTCCCTGGTGGCCCAGTGGACAGGACTTGGTACATTTGCTGCCGAGGGCCTGGGTTCGATCCCTGGTCCGGGAACTAAGACCCTGCTTGCCGCGGGGTGTGGCCCAATTAAAAAACATACAATCGAAACCCTACCTTGTAGCTACTCCCATCTGTAAGGGTGAGTTTTTCTCTATTAGACCCCTGCACTTAGAAAAGAAATACTGATGTAACATCCCCACAGCAAGACTGGCTCCGGGAAGGCTGGGGCGAGAAGGACGAGAACCTTGCTCACGACCAGACGGCAGGAACAATTCTGATGAGCACGGTGTCCGGGCTGTCTCTGTGGGGCATGTGCAGTGATTTCATTCCTCGTGGGCAACGGGGAAAGGGATGTAACGGCCTGTTTAGTGCTGCTCTTTGTTTCTCTTCACCTCTTACGTCTGCTTCTCGGCGGCACTGACAACGGCGAAGCCCTTCAAGTTGTACAGAGTGTTTTAGCGTGCACGGTCTCACCTGGTGCTCTCACCTGTGCTGAAAAGCCCCACCCTCTTACAGGCGAGGGGACCGGCTCTCAGGGGCTGGGAGCCGGGGCAGAAGACACACAGCCGGCACGAGGGCACAGAACACCACAGCCCCCCGGAGGGTCTGAGAAGACCGGCCAGTTCGCATCCTTCACGGAGATGCTGCCTATCTGAGACACTCACAGGAACACGTCAGAAAGTGAGCAACAGAGAAAAATCCTCCAGAAAGTTACACCTAAGCTCTTTCTTTTGTTCACTTGTTCTTTTATATATTTAGCTTTTTTCTCCAGCAGGCACTTGGTGTTTCCTTTCTTACTGAAGAGACATGAACTCCCCTGAGAACATCAAAGTCGCCTTCACATCCCAGTGAAGGTAAACGTGAGCGGAAGTGTCTGTGGTCACAGTCTGGTGCCTTCTGGTTATATCATAATCTAGTTTTCAGGCAGTACCATGTTTCCAGTACCATTCCCACGTCAGGGAGCCAGAGGTGAAAACTATCTGCACTTTCCTGCACACTGGCCTGGCACAGAGTATAACATTCTGACCCGGCACACACATTACAGCCGAGGAGGCTGCTTGATCAGACACGCAGCATGGAGGAATAGCAAAGAATAACAAAGAATTGCCCTCTTCTTTTCTTCCCCAATTGAGGGTCCGGTATATTCTTTCTAAAGTTAAGGTCTAGTAACCAAGGAGCCTGGTAAACAAACTCTCCAGAGTGAGAGCTACGCAAACAGCCATCTGTTTGGAAAAAAAATCTATTTCCGACAGGCAGGAGAGAATGTTGGGTTCATGTTTTATTTCTTCCAGGTAAGGTAGAGAAAAAAGTTCCTAAACTTTAGGAGGTTCTTTGTTATAACTGACTGAAGAGTCCCGGGCAGACAGCTCAACAGAATCTCCAATAAACATAAGAACCAGCAGACACAGGGGTTCTCCCAAAGTCTCCTCCAGTGGGGTCTTCTGAGTATAGAAATTAATGAGCCAGTTGAGTAATTTCTAACTTTTCCTCTCATATTTTAAATCAAGAAAGTTAAATGTTATGGTTTAAGAGTGATGATGTTTGGTAAAATGTCCCCCAGTGAGGACCCCCAAAGCATCAGTACACCAGCACACTGCCCTGCGGTTCGGGAAGGGTGTGGGCTTTGAGGTCAGGTAGCCTGCGCTGAAATCCAACCCCTACTTAACTGTCTGACGTGATCAAAACGCTCTACCCTCACTGAATCTTATTTGGCTCACGTCCAAAATGGTAAAATAATGCCTGTCTTGCAGTTATTCTATAATTTAGGCCTGATGTCTATGCAGTGCCGAGCGTATGGATGTGCGCAATACAGGGAATTTATCACCAAAGTGCTGATCAACACGCACACGCACACGCAGCTAGAAAACACACGCAAGGATCTCAATGAAAATCTGAAGCAAAGAGCTCAGATTACGGTTAGTAAACAGCTACTGAATGAAGACAGAATCTCCTTTCCAAATGCTTTAGGGAAGAACCTACCTTGTTCCCTCCTTCCCAATCCCCTTTCTTGGAAGGCAATGCCCTAGTGTAAGGGAAGGTGCGGCCATGAGGCAGGAGCCCGGTCTAGTCAGGGGCCTGCAGACAGTGGGGGTTAGGGCTGGGGTTAGGGGTTAGGGCTGGGGTTAGGGGTCAGGGGTTAGGGCTGGGGTCAGGGGTTAGGGCTGGGGTCAGGGGTTAGGAAGCAATAGGCTCTGCACTGGTGGAGAAGCCTTTGCACAGCCAGTGCCCAGACCACTGTTTCTAAATGTCACTCTCTGCTAATGGCAATGGGGTTCCCTGGAGAAATGGCTGTTGATTCGAGTTGGGGAGCAAAGCAAATGAGCCTGGGTCTCTTGTGTCAGGAAGAAGAAAAGCACTCAGACGAGGATGGGGGTGTGACAGAAGGACACACAGACCTGCTTAAAAAGCCAAACCTGGGACAGTCGGATCATCAAAATAAATAAGAGTAACAAGTAAAAACCCACTGAAGGAAGGCTTCCCTGGTGGCGCAGTGGTTGAGAATCCACCTGCCAATGCAGGGGACACGGGTTCGAGCCCTGGTCCGGGAGGGTCCCACATGCCGCGGGGCAACTGGGCCCGTGCGCCACAACTGCTGGGCCTGCGCGTCTGGAGCCCGTGCTCCGCAACAAGAGAGGCCGCGACAGTGAGAGGCCCGCGCACCGCGATGAAGAGTGGCCCCCGCTCGCCGCAACTGGAGAAAGCCCTCGCACAGAAACGAAGACCCAACGCAGCCAACAATAAATAAATAAAAACAAAAACAAAAACAAAAACCCACTGAGGGAAACAGGGATTCCTAAGCACACTCTAATACAAATAAGGGAATGACAAAACAGAGGAGGAGAGAAAGCTCTTCCTTACACTAGAATGCCTACCAATGAATGTAAAAGGAGTAATCAAATTAGATAAAAATCCCCATTTGGGAAATGTCACTGGAAAATCAGTTCAAGAGAGAAACATTAACGGATGCCAAAACTAGCGGGTAAAAGCAGGATGAGAAGCTGGATTTTGCGTAATCCCAAAGTTATCACCTCATAAAATGCTAATCACTAAGGAAGAAAATGGGGCTTTCCTGTGGTGACACCGTCCTAACCAAGGGACTCAGGGTCAGTGCCCCCAGGAGTGGACAGGCCGTCAGGGCAGAAAGAGAAGAGCCAAGTGTCACTTCTGAGACGTTGTGTAAAACACGCAGAAACAGGCCTGCTTCTGAGGCAAAGCGGCCCACACCCAGGAGTACATGCAGGCCTCTCGCCTTATAAATGCCAAGGTCGGGAGAACCAAGGCGAGAGGAAGGTCAGACTGGATCCTTCCGCCACGGAGGGCGTTACTGGGACAACTGGTGATGTTTAAATGTGGTCTCTGGGTGAAGGGTTTACAGTTCTTTGTACTATTCTTGAAATACTGCTACAGATTTGAAATTGTTTCAAAGTAAAAAGTGAAAACAACCCACTTCTCTCATCATACTAGGGTACGCGCGGTGCGAATGAGGTAACTTCTTGGAACCCCAGAGGACTTTGGAGAGACGGGTCTCGTCGCAGAGGGATTCGGCCACAGGCTCAGCAGAGACCCGGGCTTGTGAGCGGACGCAGGTGTCTCGCAGGCAGAGGAGCTCCGCGTGCGCTCCGGGGCGGAGGGGCGCTCCCGGCACACGACTCCTTCCGTGCGTCCCGGGTCGCAGTCAAACAGCTCGAAAGACAAGACGGCAGCCAGTGCAAGTCCTTTCCCAGTGAGAAGGGCACAGCGGTTCCTAGTCCCCGAGTTACCAAACTGGCAAAGGACGCGTGCTCTGAACCAGATTGCTCCCAGTGCCACAGTGCTGGGTCAGGAGAACCTGAAAGCACTACGGAAGTCACTACTCTTTAAACAAAATTGGAGGTTTGGCAGACAAATACCGTCACAAGTCAGGAGGGGAAGCTTTTTTATTATGGTGGCTACAATTCCCAGAATCGCCACTGTGTCGGACGGTCAGCACTTCACCACACAGACACTCGGGCCATCCACGCGGACCCCGCACGTGCCCTGTGGCCGAGGGCACGAATGGAGACTCCTTGCGTGTCCCGGAAGAGCTTCAGCAGAGGAACCAGCACAGCCCTTCCAGCGTCTCGAGAAAGGAACATCTGGGATTCCAACTCACTTTTTCCTAAATGAAGGACGTGATTCCCCGCCTTCCCCAGTGAGCTGACAATTCCAGATCGACTGTGTACATCACCAGAGGAAGAGCAGACGGCAGCTGCCTCTGTCTTCAGAATCTGTGAGCAGGTTACATTTGGGGCATCAAACGTGACGGGATTATTACACCCACAGAAGAACATTTTAGTTATGCTGCTTGCTGTATTTGCCACTCAACAGAGACCAGTAGCCTGCAGAAGGGGTCCTGATATTTACCCAGACTAGATCAAAGTGCTTAAATATACATATATTTAAAAACCTTCATCTAGTAAAGATTTTGAGTAAGACAAAGACAGAAGAGTATTTAAGGGAGGAGAGAAGCCGAAGGCACAGGTGAAACAACAGACAGGTTAGAAAGAATGTTTACTCTCTGGTTCATGGCCAAACTAATTTTTTAATTCCTGAGGGTAGAATATACAAATACAAATGTGTATGCATAGGAAGAGGGTGGGTATACCGGCAAAACTGTATATCAAATACAAACAACTGCTAAAAATAATCCTCATAATTAGATTGTAAAACCCAAAGAGACTTCATTTTATCGCGCTACATATAACCTCTCGGAATTGGTGACTTTCAAAATTAAAGTTATCTGAAACTAGCTTCACCATCTCACATGGTCCCCATCTACATCTTTCAAGTTCTTTTGTTACAAAAAAGAACACAGGACTGCAGAATAAAGTTCTGGAGCGCTCTGGTCAAGGGGGTCAGAAAAGAGCCTCTCTGTTAGCACTTGTGAGCGTGGCAGCTGAGCCTAAGCATGAGACATTTAAGTCAATAAACAAATGTTGTAAGACTTCAGCCAGAAGAGTAAGGCCGAGATTTTTCTGAAGGTCCCTAACCTGAAACCGAATCATCTAGAACTGCAATCTTTCAGGTTTTTTTGGGGGGGGGGGGGCGGGCACAAAGCCAACAGAATGCGTTATCATTGCCCATTTCTTCAGATACAGAGGGGAGGAAAGTTCCTTGTGGAAGGTGAGCATGGCTTCCAACAAGGTCTTCAAGGCCCCAACGGAGTCTGTCAAAAGTTTGGCAGACATTACCTAGTATTTCAAAAATGTTGCTCTTGCTTCCTGCAAATCAGTTGTTTGGGGTAACTAGGTTATAAACTTCTGAGAAGACACAATATACAATATTTCAGTTCAGATTTAGGGAAGAAGGTAATGAGTCAAGTATTAACAATTAAGAACTATAAATAGTTCAAGATCCCTGTTCCTCCTTTTGGAACTAAGAGTTTGCAATAGAACAATCATTTTCAGGCCTATTTAGGAATACAAGGGCCAAATAAAATACTTTTATTTTTAACCGTCAACTGACCCTTTCCTTCCTTCGGCGCATCAAACACTACTGAGCGCTAACGCAACAAACTTACTGAACAGACAAGCTCTGTCCACCTAAAGGAGACCGTCGGCGGCAGCGCACGGCCCAGTCCGGAGAGGCGTTTTCATCCCTGGGCGCCTCGAGGGGCACGAGCCCCGGGGGCGGGGGGACGAGGGAGGAGCTCTGAAGGGAGCAGCAGGTTCTCTGCCACTCGTGCCCTCTCCCCCGTCTTCACCCTCAGCCTTTTCTGCGGGAGGTGAAGCTCTCCCCTCCGCCGGGGGTCGGGGGACAGCGGTGACGACCCACCTCCAGCGAGTCCTGCACAGACGCTCCTGAGGAGGACGTGTCGGGGTCCCACCACAAAGCTACCCTCCTACCCTCAACTGCTCCTCTGAAACGAATCCTTCCCGAGAGAAGAGTCAGTCTTCATGCCACACATAAGGACACGCAGAGCAAAGAAGCCATGCAGTTCTTTCCACTAAATGAAGGGCCGTGGACGTGTGCCCTTTATGGAAAAGCAACAAAAGCCACAAATCAGAGCGACAGAGCGCACCCGCTACAAGGACGCCAGAGCCCTGAGGCCAGGCGGGCGCCGCCGCCGGGCCACCAGGGGCTCCCACGCTCGCACACACGAACAGCCACGCCCCAGTGTCATCAACGCTTAAATCCCAGAAACCCACTGCAGGGTAAGGGGCTATACAGGCCTCTCAAGAAAATCTTTCTGCAAGCCTGTCCTAGAACTGGTTTATGGGTTTAGTTTTGCAAGTAAATTTAAATTTAGCAACAGCTAAAAGAGGCAAAACGGAAGCGGAAAGCTACCCCCTTTTCATGTGAGTAACTCACAGCAGCTTTTCCCCGCTGCCTCTTGTCTTTGGCCACACAGGACAGAACAGCAGCAGGGCCAGAAGGGGCGGCGCAGAACCTCAGCAGAGGCTCTCATGGGTGGAGGTGGGAGTGGAGGCAAGACCTCCGCAGGGTCCCCTGGAAGTATGTGGGGACACGGTGCCCGGGACGACTGGCGCGAGTGGTCAGCACCCAGGGGGGCAGGGTCGGGAATGCCGACACCAGACTATGTTCCAGACAGGCCGGCACGATAAATAAGTACTCTGCCAGAACGCTCACGGGGCCTCGACGACAGGTACTCTGCCAGAACGCTCACGGGGCCTCGACGACAGGTACTCTGCCAGAACGCTCACGGGGCCTCGACGACAGGTACTCTGCCAGAACGCTCGCGGGGCCTCCACGAGAAACAAACGCTTGAATTGATCAGAAACCCTAAATTAAGATCTTTAGCTTACAAAGTAGCCAAGAGAGCTCTCTATAGGTTACATGGCTGCTTAAACACTGGATGAGTAGAGAAAGAGCATGACTTATCTGAAACTTCTGTTAAAGCTATAACTCTTCAGTGAAGTTCAGAGTTATTCCATAAAGTTGTTTCTCTCACTAAGTTGTTTTAAAAAGTCACGGAGAAAGATGCTAATACCACATTTTTATAGTACCATATAATACTTAATTACATTGTAGAGTAACGTTTAAAAGAAACCCGCTTGACGCGTGCAGATATCTGTGATATTTAGACCGTGCTTACAATCAGTACGTCAGGCGAAACATACTACCATCGAGGGGCAGTGTACCTAAACTTTAGGCTCAAGTGTTTGGATGAAGACGAAACCTACAACTTAAAAGTTATAAAGTCAGAGAACCACATGAGTTATGAGGGGCAGCAGCCTGCGCAAACAAACTTGAAAAACAAACGCCCAGAAATTCCACTTTAAGTTCAAGTTTCCTGTCATCAACTGGATTTATTTTTCAAATTCTTTGGTCATTTTCTTTAAAGCCTGTAATTCCGGCTGAATGCTCCATCAGGGGGTAAGGAAAAACAATTATTTCTCATCATTAGTAATGGCAGAGTTTTAAGGGAAAAGGTCCTTCCTAAGAAAAACGATTTACGCATCCGGTTCGTGGAGAAACGTGAATGTTTCAACCGGTCCTCACAGCTGTGGGCTTATTGTTGGTCCAGAACTAAGCCTGCTCCATTCATCGGGGTTTACTGAGAAGACTCCCTCCTTAGCATTAAAAATGTATAGAAACTCAACACCCGTTTTTCCTGTAACAGCGCAGATCCTGGAGAAGCAGAAGGACCTTCCCGGCCCCAGAGAACCGCGTGCAGGCTTCCTGCCTCAGATGCCGCTGATGCCTGTGGTGTGAATGCCTGTGCAAATGCTTTGTGAGTCGTCGGGGGCGTCTATATGTGCTTTACGTCCATGCTCTCAGTTAAAAGTGCTTTACTTTTTGGCCGGAACCGCCATCTTCCAGTAATTCGCCAAGATGACCAACACAAAGGGAAAGAGGAGGGGCACCCGCTACATGTTCTCTAGGCCTTTTAGAAAACATGGAGTTGTTCCTCTGGCCACATACACGCGAATCCACGAGAAAGGTGATATTGTAGATATCAAGGGAATGGGCGCTGTTCAACAAAGAATGCCCCACAAACGTTACCATGGCAAAACTGGGAGAGTCTACAGTGTTACCCAGCATGCTGTTGGCATCATTGTAAACAAACAAGTTAAGGGCAAGATTCTCGCCAAGAGAATTAATGTGCGTATCGAGCATATTAAGCACTCTAAGAGCCGGGACAGCTTCCTGAAACGGGTGAAGGAAAATGATCAGAAAAAGAAGGAAGGGGGCTTCCCTGGTGGCGCAGTGGTTGCGCGTCCGCCTGCGGATGCAGGGGAACCGGGTTCGCGCCCCGGTCTGGGAGGATCCCACATGCCGCGGAGCGGCTGGGCCCGTGAGCCATGGCCGCTGAGCCTGCGCGTCCGGAGCCTGCGCCCTGCAACGGGAGAGGCCACAACAGAGGGAGGCCCGCATACCACAAAAAAAAAAAAAAAGAAAAAAAAAAAAGAAAAAGGAAGCCAAAGAGAAAGGTACTTGGGTTCAACTGAAGCGCCAGCCTGCTCCGCCCAGAGAAGCACACTCCGTGAGAACCAGTGGAAAGGAGCCTGAACTGTTGGAGCCCACTCCCTATGAATTCGTGGCACGATGGGTGTAAAGAAAATAAAAGACCTGGACTGTAAAAAAATATATAAAATAAAATAAAATAAAGTGCTTTAAAACAGCTGACGATGAAAGATGCCATTGCACCATCAGGCTTAGTTTCTAATCCTATCATCTCTCTTATGCTCGAATTATTTTCTTCTGTGCCAAATGAATCCTCCAAATACCCCATTTTTCCTTTTTCTCTTTCTCATTGCCACCGGACAACAGTTTGCTCCTTCACTAGGGTTCTGCAGGGGAGGTTTAAGCTTTGGTTCTGGCTAAGAAACACAGCCGTGACTCAGAAGATGACATAAAAGTTTCTCCCTGTGCCTAAGACACCGGAGATACCCGCCAAAAGTGAATCATTAGAGAGAAAAACTTGAAAGAAAAAGCCTCTCACAGAGCACTATTTTAATCCAGACTACGTCTGCCGATGGCAGGTAAGGAACAGTCTGTGTTCTATGTAGTAGGGAGTGCACTTCCCTCCCTGCCGTGATGTCACCTGGTAGCACAGCTGGTGCTCTGCCGTGGGGGAGAGTGGGGGGCGGGAACAACTCACAGGGCACCTAATCCGACGGCCCTGCCGGCTCTGTCCCCCCACGGCAAGGCCCACGCCTGCCACCCAGACACGCCCCTCAGAGGCAGACAGCGCTGCAGGTGTGGCGCTGCACGTGCGTCCCCCCAGGAAACACAGCCGTGTGTGTGGCGAACGGGACCAGTGTGCGGGCCAAACTGACACGGCTGCGGGTGCCTGCTGTTGAGCGCAGGACACAGGAGAGAGCCACGCTCCGTGCTGACGGAGCACACGCCGCATCCAGGGGCACAGAGGGCCCAGCCGAGCGCGCGTCTGGGGGTCCTGGGCACTGTCCTCGGCCCTCGGCGTGGCGCGGGCAATGTGACACGGGGGCTGCTCAAGCGGGATAACTGCGGTCCTGGCGTCAATCTCTGTACGTGCTGTTGGCACATGTTTACACAAACTAAAACGCCCCACCCTCTCCACGCCCCAGACCACTGGTGACCCTGCTGTCTCACAGACGCGCGCGTGGTCCTAACACAGGGTGACGGTATCCACAACCCATCACTAAACCTGGGATCCCAGTTCCGAGGGCAAAGCGAGCCTGCTCGACTCCTCAGGGGGTCGCGAGGCCAACGTCCACAGGGGGGCCCTTGGGCCGCCAGGCGTGACGGGCCAGGCGCCTTCGTCGTCCGGTGCTGCCTGGCCTCGGGACGCACGGACTCTGGCTTGTGGTCCCGCCCCAGGCCTCAGCAGCCCTCATTGTCCGTGAACAACTTGGAGGCAAGATGATTTCGTGTGGATTCTGGTTTCCTTTTTATTCTCTGAAACGGTCGGTAAAGGACAAATCTCCTTTATGCGTGTTCCTTGAAGGTTTGGTAAAATCTCCCCTCAAATTAGTTCGGGCCTGGAGCCTTTGGCCCAGGGTTGGAGGGTGGTGGTTAAAGTATTATCCAATTTCCTTTAATGGTTATCGGGCTTTTCTGTTTTCCTTTTTCTTCGTGAGTAATTTTGATATTTTATATTTTCCCAGAGAAGTATCTGCTTAAACTTAAGTTTTCATGCCTACTGTCATAATGCTGTTCAGAAGCAGGTCTTACGATTAAACTGTTTCTCTCTAATCCTGTCCCCCTTCCTTTCCCGGTACTGTTCATACCTACTGCCCACCCCACCCCCTGCCCCCATCAGCTTGTCAAAGGTTTATTTTATCTTATAAGTTTTTTCAAAGAATCAGCTTCTGGTTTTACCAATCATCTCTGCTGCTATTTTGTTTTTGGTTCATTCATTTCTGCTCTTTATCTCATCCTTTCTACTTTATTTGGGCGTACTCTGTTCTCTTCCCAGCATCTCGAGTTTGCAAGCTTGGCTCATTTGTTTTCATTCTTTCTTATTTTCAAATATTTTCAACCATATCTCTGCATTTAAGGGTATAGCTTTCTCTCTTTTAACTACTCCTACAAGATCTAATGTGAAGTAATCTCATTCTAAATATTTTCTAATTCTCATTATAATTATCTCCTTAAGCCGTGTAGTATTTAGAACGGAGTTTTTGTTTCCAAAATACTCTTTTCTTGTCCCACCATCTCTTCATTGTTGTACAAAACCCTGTAACCCCGCTATGATCTCGACTTTGCCCCCCACGCCTGTCTCTCCTGCTCTCTCGGGAGTGACCCTGAGCTGTCCCTCACTGTGAGGGACTGTCCACTGTCTCAGGCCCTCCATGTCCTCCACTCCCTCCTCACCTAGTGTGAGTGCAGAGGTCCACTGTTATGCTACTGTTCCCCCGCTCTCCCTGCACTGCACGCAGCAAAACCACGACCTCATTTAAATTAGACTTGCTGCCTACTCTGCCACTATAACCACGTCACTGCAAGTGGCTGGGAGAAAAATACACAAGCACGCTCATCGGTCTCATTTTAAATTCACTCCCTTGAACCTGGGTGGACTGCACGCTGCCAGGTGCACAGACACCCCCGGGCCACGCACCTTCCTGGGCAGCGATCTCACCCACTTTGGCGTATTCTTCTCTGGCTGCTGGTCCACTTTCGATTTCACCCAGACAAGAACCCCCCGGGCCACGTTTACCCGCAGCCGCCGGGCCCTCCCCTGCTGCGCCTGCGCACAGGCTCCGCGTGCTGGTCTGGAGTCGAGCTCGCAGCTCGGACCCCGCCCCTCGCGGACAGCACTCCACCAGGGCTCTGTGCTTCCCTCCGCCCAGGTCACCATTCTCTTCTGTCCTGGTTTGCTCTCCCCCCGCTCATTCCCACCAGCCAGCACGCAGCTACTTCCCCCGTCGCCAAAGCACCCTTCTCTGGACCCCGTCTCCCCTGGAGCTGTCACTCCATGTCTCTGCCCCCTCTGCTGAAAAACTTGTTTTTTAAAAATGACTCTTCTCAGTGTTTCTAACTCCTCTCCCCCCACTGCGTCTGAAAACCACTGCGATCCGCCTTTCTGTCCCACAACGCCACCAGAACTAGTCTTACCAAGGTCCCCGCTGACCTCCACGTTGACACTCACTGGTCAGTCCTTCGTCTTCATCAGCTCGACCCATCAGGAACACTTAATACCATGGTAACCGCTTCCTTCTCCGTACGTTCTTTTCATTGACACTGGAAAGGACACCGCCGCTTCCTGGGTCTCCTCCTGCCCACTGGCTGGTACCCCCGGTTCCCCCGAGGTGGGGAGTGGGCCAGGCTCAGTCCTTGGCCCTCTCCTGTCTAAACTGCTTTTCCATCACCTCACAGTCTCATGGCTTTAAATATCATCCAAACGCTCCACAGATGCCACGTATCTGACTGCCCAATCTTCCAGATGGATGTCTATAGAGACCTCAAACTCAACAGGTCCCACCCTGAATTCCTGCTTTCCTCCCCAACCCGCTTCAGCTGCAGACTTCCCATGTCAGCTGATGGCAACTCTATCCTTCCAGTTGCTCAGGCCAAAGACCTTGGGGTCAGCCAAGACTGCTCTTTCCCTGACATACTGTACATCCAGAATATTTTTTTTCCCACTGAGGTATAGTTCATGTACAATATAAGTTTCCAGTGTACAACATAGTGATTTACAATTTTCAAAGGTTACATTCCAGTTATAGTTATAATAAAATATTGGCTATATTCCCTGTGCTGTACAATATATCCTTGTACCTTATTTATTTTATACATAGTAGTTTGTATCTCTTAATCCCCTACCCCAATATTCCCCTCCCCCTTCCCTCGCCCCACTGGTAACCACTAGTTTGTTCTCTGTATCTATGAGACTGTTTCTTTTTTGTTATATTCACTAGTTTTATTTTTTAGATTATACACATAAGTGATAAAAGCTGAAAAATTGTTAAGTCAAATCATCATAAGTGGAAATCATTTGTATTCTCAATGGTACAAATAAGATTTTAAGAATTTTTTAAATTGAGGTATAGTTGATGTACAATATTATATAAATTTCAAGTGATTTGTAATTTTACAACACAGTGATTTGCAATTTTAAGGTTATACTCCACTTATAGTTATTCTAAATATTGGCTTCATTCCCTGTGTTGTACTATATTTCCTTGTAGTTTATTTATGTATACATGGTAGTTTGTACCTCTTAATCCCCTACCCCTATACTGTCTCTCCCCGCTTCTCTCTCCCCACTGGTAGCCATTAGTTTGCTCTCTGTATCTATGAGACTGTTTCTTTTTTGTTATATTCACTAGTTTTATTTTTTAGATCATACACATAAGTGATATCATATGGTACTTTTCTTTGTCTGACTTATTTCACTTAGCATAAGGCCTTCCAGTCCATCTATGTTGCTGTAAATAGCAAAATTTCATTCTTTTCTGTGGCTGAGTAATATTCCATTGCATATATGCACCACATCTTCTTTATCCACTCATCTGTTGACAGACACTGATGTGGCTTCCATATGCTGGCAATTGTAAATAATGCTGTTATGATAACTGGGGTGCATTATCCTTTCAAATTAGTGTTTTTTTCTTTGGATGTATGCCCAGGAGCAAAGTTGCTGGGTCATATGGCAGTTCTATTTCTAGTATTTTGAGGAACCTCCATACTGTTTTCCATGTGGGCTGTACCAATTTACATGCCCATGAACAGTGTAGGGGGGGTTCCCTTTTCTCCAGATCCTCACCAACATTTGTTATTTGTGTTCTTTTCGATGACAGCCATTCTGACAGGTGTGAGGTGATATCTCATTGTGGTTTTAGTTTGCCTTTTCCTTCTGATTAATGATGTTGAGCATCTTTTCACGTACCTGTTGGCCACTTGTATGTCTTGTTTGGAAAAATGTCTATTCAGGTCTTCTGCACGTTTTTTAATTGGGTTGTTTGTTTTTATGATGTTGAGTTGTATGAGCTGTTTATGTATGTTGGATATTAACCCCTTATCAGTCATATCACTTGCCAAGTATTTTCTCCCATTCAGTAGGTTGTCTTTTGTCAAGAGTTTCGTTTGCTGTGCAAAAGCTTTTAAGTTTAATTAGGTCCCATTTGTTTATTTTGGCTTTTGTTTCCTTTGCCTTAGGAGATAGATCGAAAGAAATATTGCTATGGTTTATGTCAAACAGTGTTCCACCTATGTGCTCTCCTGAGAATTTTATGGTTTCCAGTCTTACATTTAGGTCTTTGATCCATTTTGAGTTTATTTTTGCATATGGTGTGAGAAAATGTTTTAACTTCATTGTTTTACATGTAGCCATGAAGTTTTCCCAGCACCACTTATTGAAGAGACTGTCTTTTCTCTGTTGTATATTCTTGCCTCCTTTGTCATAGATTAACTGTCCATAAGTGTGTGGGTTTATTTCTGGGCTTTCTATTCTGTTCCATTGATCTCCATGTCTGTTTTTGTGCCAGTAGCAGACTGTTTTGATTATTGTAGCTTTGTAGTAAACTCTGAAGTGAGGGAGCATGATTCCTCCAGCTCTGTTCTTCTTTCTCAAGATTATTTTGGCTACTTGGGGTCTTTTGTGTTTCCATACAACTTTAAAAATTACTTGCTCTAGTTCTGTGAAAAATGTCATTGGTATTTTGATAGGGATTATATTAAATCTCTAGATTGCCTTGGGTAGTATGGTCATTTTAACAATATTCTTCCAATTCATAAACACGGTATATCTTTCCATCTGTTTGTGTCATCTTCGGTTTCTTTCACAAGCGTCTTATAATTTTCAGAGTGCAGGTTTTTGCCTCCTTAGATAGGTTTGTTCTTTTTGATGTGATGGTAAATGGGACTGTTTCCTTAATTTCTCTTTCTGGTATTTTGTTGTTAGTGTAGAGTAATGCAATGGATTTCTGTGCATTAATTTTGTATCCTGCAACCTTACCAAATCCATCGATTAGTTCTGGTAGTTTTCTGGTTGTGTCTTTAGGATTTTCTATGTAGAGTAACACGTCATCTGCAAAGAGTGACAGTTTTACTTCCTTTCCAATTTGGATTCCTTTTATTTCTCGTTCTTCTCTGATTGCTATAGCTAGGACTTTCAATACTATGTTGAATAAAAGTGGCAAGAGTGGACATCCTTGTCTTGTTCCTGATCTTAGAGGAAATGCTTTCAGCTTTTCACCACTGAGTATGATGTCAGCAGTGGGCTTGTCATATATGGCCTTTATTATGTTGAGGTATGTTTCCTTTATCCCTACTTTCTGGAGAGTTGTTTTTTTTTTTTATCATAAATCGATGTTGAATTTTGTCAAAAGCTTTTTGGGCATCTACTGAGATGATCATATGGTTTTTATTCTTCAGTTTGTTACTGTGGTGTATCACACTGATTGATTTGCAGATACTGAACCATCCTTGCATGCCTGGAATGAGTCCCACTTGATCATGGTGTATGATCCTTTTAGTGTATTGTTGGATTCAGTTTGCTAATATTTAATTGAGAGTTTTTGCAACTACGTTCATCAGTGATATTGGCCTGTAAATTTTTTTTTTTCTGGTGATATCTTTGTCTGGTTTTGGTATCAGGGTGATGCTGGCCTCACAGACTGAGTTTGGAAGTGCTCCTTCCTCTGCAACTTTTGGGGATAATTTCAGAAGGAGAGTAAATGTGTGGTAGAACTCACCCATGAAGCCATCTGGTTCTGGACTTTTGTTTGGTAGGAGTTTTTAAATTGATTCAGAGGGGCAGAGTCAAGATGGCAGACTAGGAAGATGGGGAGTTCATGTCTCCACACAACTAGGGCACCAACCAGGCACTGGAGGGGACCAGAGACATGTAAGTGGATGGGAGGAACCTCTGAGCAACCAGGTAGGATGTGGGGGAGAGTGAGGGGGGAGGAGAAGTGGAGGTGGGACGGGACCAGCGCCCCCTGAAGGGCAGCTGGGGGAAGGCAGGGGCTCCCATGCCCAGAGGGGTAACAGGGGAGACAGTCCAGAGGGCGGAGGATCAGAAGGGAACATAGCCAGCATTTCCCCTGCCCACTTGGGCCCTGGGGAGCCTGCTGAGGTCCTGGGCCTGATGCTCTGCCCACCGAGGCTCCCTCCAGCCACATGGGTCCTGAGGGAGTGGGAGGGAGGAGGAAGGAGAAGTAAAGGCCAGATGGACAGGACCGGTACCCCTGAGGGGTGGCTCAGAGAGGGGAAGGGTTCCCACACCTGGTGGGGCCCACCCACAGTTAGGGGATCAATGGGGACAGGGGGAGACCCTTGGGAGAGTGGAGGAATGTAAGGGAGCATGGCCAGCAGTTCCCCTGCCCACTTGGGCCCCAGGGAGCCTGCTGAAATCCCAGGCCAATCCTCCGCCCTCGGGGCTCCCTCTGGCCATGCTGAGCCTAAGCCCTGCCCCACACCCTTGCCCAGGGCCCTACCTCTACACACCACACTCCCTCCAACCATGCTGGGCCTAAACTTCGCCCACACACCCCCAACCCAGGGCCTACCTCTGAACTCCCGAACTCCACACACACTCCAAGGCAATCAGAGGGCCCCGCTCAGGCTGTGCTGCCTTTCCCCACCATGCAGGTCCTAAGCCTAGGCCCCGCCCCACGCTTAAATGTTGCTCCTGCCTAAGGCCCGCCCCCACCCTAAACCCCGCCTCTGCCTAAGCTCTGCCCCCCCAAAGCCAAGGCCTTTTCCAGCCTTTTTTTTTTTTTAATAGATTGTGGCTCTGTTTCACCTTGTTGTTGTTGATTCTTTTATATTTTTCCTTTTTCTAATAAACAGTTTATCTTTCTAATTTTATTTTATTCTTTATACTTTGTTATTGTTCTGCTTTTTTTCTTTTCTTTTTTCTGTTGTGGTTCTGTTTTACCTTGTTGTTAATTGTTTCACTTATTATTTTTCCTAATATATTTTTCATTTATCTAATTTTATTTCATTTCTTATTCTTTGTTATTGTACAGCATGCTCCTTTTTTTTTTTCTCTTTTCTTTTGCCACGCTGCCCGGCTTGTGGGATCTTGGTTTCCAGGCCGCCTCTTGGCCTGAGCTCCTGTGGTGGGAGCACTGAGTCCAAACCACTGGACTAACAGAGAAGCTCAGACCCCAGGGAATATTAATTGGAGTGAGGTCTCCTGGAGGTCCTCATCTCAGCACCAAGGCCCAGCTCTGCCCAACTGCCTGCAAACTCCAGTGTGGGTGGGACGTCTCAGGCCAAATAACCAGTAAGACAGGAATACAGCCCCACGCATCAAAAAAAAAATGAGACGACAAAAAAATATGTTACTGATGAAGGACCAAGGTAAAAACCTACAAGACCAAATAAATGAATAGGAAATATGCAACCTACCTGAATAAGAATTTAGAGTAATCATAGTAAAGATGATCCAAAATCTCAGAAACAGAATGGAGGCACAGATCAAGAAAATACAAGAAATGTTTAACAAGGACCCAGAAGGACTAAAGAACAAACAGTGATGAACAACACAATAACTGAAATGAAAAATACACTAGAAGGAATCAACAGCACAATACCTGAGGCAGAAGAACGAATAATTGAGCTGGAAAATGGAATGGTAGAAGTAACTGCCGAGGAGCAGAATAAAGAAAAAAGAATGAAAAAGAACTGAAGACAATCTCAGAGACCTCTGGGAAAACACTAAATGCACCAACATTCGAATTATAGGGGTTCCAGAAGAAGAAGAGAGAAAGAAAGGGTCTGAGAAAATATTTGAAGAGATTATATATTCAAAAAGTTCCCTAACATGGGAAAGGAAATAGCCACCCAAGTCCAGGAAACACAGAAGAGTCCCATACAGGATAAACCCTAGGAGAAACACACCAAGACACACACTGATCGAACTAACAAATATTAAATTCAAAGAAAAAATATTAAAAGCAGCAAGGGAAAAGCAACAAATAACATACAAGGGAATCCCCATAAGGTTATCAGCTGATTTTTCAGCAGAAACTCTGCAGGCCAGGAGGGAGTGGCATGATACACTTAAAGTGATGAAAGGGAGAAACCTACAACAACCAAGATTACTCTACCCAGCAAGGATCTCATTCAGATTCGATGGAGAAATTAAAACTTTTACAGACAAGCAAAAGTTAAGAGAATTCAGCACCACCAAACCAGCTTTACAACAAATGCTAAAGGAACCTTTCTCGGCAAGAAACACAAGAGAAGAAAACGACCCACAAAAACAAACCCAAATCAATTGAGAAAATGGTAATAGGAACATACATATTGATAATCACCTTGAAGGTAAATGGACTAAATGCTCCAACCAAAAGACACAGACTGGCTGAATGGATACAAAAACAAGAATGGGCCTGTGCGTCCAGAGCCTGTGCTCCGCAACGGGAGAGGCCACAAGAGTGAGAGGCCCGCGTACCGCAAAAAAAAAAAAAACAAAAAAACAAGAACCCTATATATGCTGTCTACAAGAGACCCACTTCAGACCTAGGGACACATAGACTGAAAGTGAGGGGATGGAAAAAAGATATTCTATCAAAAGAAAATCACAAGAAAGCTGGAGTAGCAATACCCATATCAGATAAAATAGACTTTAAAATAAAGACTGGAAGGACACTACATAATGATCAAGGGATCAATCCAAGAAAACATAACAATTGTAAGTATTTATGCACCCAACATAGGAGTACCTCAATACATAAGGCAAATGCTAACAGCCATAAAAGGGGAAATTGACAG